>NC_042992.1:35513688-35711188 GCF_901001165.1 Salmo trutta
TCTCTCTCTGTCTCTCGCTCTCTCTCTCTGTCTCTCGCTCTCTCTCTCTGTCTCTCGCTCTCTCTCTCTGTCTCTCGCTCTCTCTCTCTGTCTCTCGCTCTCTCTCTCTGTCTCTCGCTCTCTCTCTCTGTCTCTCGCTCTCTCTCTGTCTCTCGCTCTCTCTCTCTCTCTCTCTCTGTCTCTCTCTCTCTCTCTCAGTCTCTCTCTCTGTCTCTCTCAGTCTCTCTCTCTGTCTCTCGCTCTCTCTCTCGCTCTCTCTCTCAGTCTCTCGCTCTCTCAGTCTCTCGCTCTCTCAGTCTCTCGCTCTCTCTCTGTCTCTCGCTCTCTCAGTCTCTCGCTCTCTCAGTCTCTCGCTCTCTCTCAGTCTCTCGCTCTCTCAGTCTCTCGCTCTCTCAGTCTCTCGCTCTCTCAGTCTCTCGCTCTCTCAGTCTCTCGCTCTCTCAGTCTCTCGCTCTCTCAGTCTCTCGCTCTCTCAGTCTCTCGCTCTCTCAGTCTCTCGCTCTCTCAGTCTCTCGCTCTCTCAGTCTCTCGCTCTCTCAGTCTCTCGCTCTCTCAGTCTCTCGCTCTCTCAGTCTCTCGCTCTCTCAGTCTCTCGCTCTCTCAGTCTCTCGCTCTCTCAGTCTCTGTCTCTCGCTCTCTCAGTCTCTGTGTCTCTCGCTCTCTGTCTCTCTGTCTCTCGCTCTCTGTCTCTCTCTCTCTCTCTCTCGCAGTCTCTCTCTCTCTCTCGCAGTCTCTCTCTCTCTCGCAGTCTCTCTCTCTCTCGCAGTCTCTCTCCCTCTCTCTCTCTCTCTCTCTCGCAGTCTCTCTCTCGCAGTCTCTCTCTCGCAGTCTCTCTCTCTCGCAGTCTCTCTCGCAGTCTCTCTCTCTCGCAGTCTCTCTCTCTGTGGACTATTTGCACAAAGACAAGATGGGATGTGAAAGTTGACACCAGACACCAGTCGCTCTCTCTGCTATGGCCGTCTGAGCCACTGGGTGTGAGGATGAGCCAGCATGTCTACTCCTGCATCAGAGCGCTCACACCACCCACTGCCTTTACACTGGCCCGCGGGCGTGTGTGGGTGTGTGTGTGTTAGTTGGCCGTGAACTGCCCACGTGCCACATTCTCAAAGCAATTCGCTACAGTCATCAATATTACAAATGCTGTCTTGTTGAATACAATGACTTCCTGAGGACAGTGCAGTACATGACTCATCCTACTCATAACACCGTTTCACCCACTGCCCTTCACAATGTAAGAATGTTGTCTGCCCTCAAACATCATTACATGTTGTTGATGGAATGTCTCAAAACAGCCAGACAGAACTGCTTGAGGTCAAAAACGGAATATTTCTAGTGATTACTTACTTAAATACCTTATTTAACTAGGCAAGAACATTGTCCCCTGCCATTCGTTTGTTTCCAGCCTCTCCTTCCTCCTCTCGTTCCCTCACTCACTTTACATAAATCCTTCCATCCCTCTCTTCTTTCTTACCTTCACAGCTGCTGTGGCCCTCCTCGTAACCTGCTGAACAGCTGCACTTCCCGATGGGCACCAGCCACTCCCCCTCGGCGCTGCAGTGCATCCTGGGAGGGCTGTCCGTGTCCACCTCGGAATTGTTGACGCAGGCTCCCCTGACTTCCACCAGGGTGGCGAACGCCGCCTCGGCAACCGTATCGGAGAACACAGCCAGGTTCTGCACCGTGGCCAGGCATCGCTTGTAGTACACCCGCACCGCCACCAAGGCCACGCACGCCCCCACGTCCTGGAACGCCAAGTGGAACCCTTTCCGGTTCAGGTGTCCGATCTCCCGCACCTCCGTGTTGAGCTTCATCTTCCTCTCGCCCAGGTCGCCCTGCGTGAAGCTCTCGTCGGCGGCGATGGTGTCGATCTTGGTGTAGCGCTCCTCGCGGGTCACCCGGCCCAGGTCTTTGTCCGACTCCACGTAGAGCAGGTTGAAGGTCTCCTTGCAGGTGCCCGCCACGCCCGGGATGCTGTTGCAGTCGCGCAGCGTGAACTGCAGCTCCACGAAGATGCGCTGGCCGCCGCGCCGCGCCACCCAGCCCGTCTGCAGCCAGTTGTTCTGCAGCGCCGGCTCCATCACGTTACACACCTGGTAGGTCCTGATGGGCTTGTACTTCTCATCCACGCCACTGATCTCCTCCCACTGGGGAGATGGTGAAGAAAGGAGGCATGAGAGAGGGAGAGAGATAAAGGTGGGGATGAGGGGAGGCAGAAAGAGAGCGAGAGAGTGATGGATAGTGGGTGTGACAGAGAGGTATTGGAAGAAGGGAAGAGGGACAGACAAACACGGGAGCTGGTGAGGGAAGACATCATAACCCAGACAGGGTACATGTACATATCATGTGTGTGTTTGTGTCTGGTACCAGGGTTCCATCCTAGTGAAGCAAGGAGGAGTAACAAGCCTCAGAGTGTGGTGTGTTAACGCGTCTCCGCAGACACAAACCCACACATGATATTGACAAGGAGTAAATGAGCCACTGGAGTGTGTGTGAGTGTGTGTGTGTGTGTGTCTCAATCTCCACACAGAGACTAATTACAGTGGCGGGGGCCTCCACAGAGACTATAGAGCTGTAAAGCAGCTCACAGCCGCCCACTGACACTATGGGGAGGGAAAATGCAAATGGCTGCCGCGTCCAGAATTAACTGGGTAAATAAAGAACAGATTGGCGGGGAGACGTGCCCACATGGCCGTCATCATTTTGGACTGCAGGTGAAATTGACTCGCCGTCCTTGCTGAGCGAGCGACGGAGAGGCTCTGCTAAATACTCTAGCGGGACTGCGTCAGCTAGCCAAACAAATGAACATGTTGAAATCTGTTATTGTGATTCTGTATTGTGTATCGTTTAATTTGCATCCCAATAGCCAGGAGATGTTCCTGGTTAGATCGCACGGTCAGCCAAAATCCCGTCTATGGCCATTCATCCTAACTAGGGGCCAGGGTCTATATTCATGAAGCCTCGAGGGTAAGGAACGCCGATCCGAGATCAGTTTGGACGTTTAAGAGGGGAAACGCTTGGTGAACGCGGTGCTTGAAGCGCTAGGCTCCTCTCCCACCACGCACGCCTCCCGCCAATCCCAGGCACAACTCATCGTTTCATCGCACAGGGACACTGTGCAGCCCGTCGGGAAAAATACGAAGTCTTCCATTTGTGAGCGGTGATGAAACACTCAGTCTGACGCACACATTAACCGATGTCAGGACTGATACGGAGATCGACCTTTTTACATTGGAGAACCAGTTGAAGAAGCAGTTTATTGGTTATAACTGCCTATCTGGTGACAGTATGGTCCTGGGTGCTGCTAAGTCTACGTGGTGACACAGCCATAACGCGACTCAGACGCGCTTTCTTTCTAAAAAGGCTAGCTGGCTTCAGTGGTGCTGTATAGATCCACGGGACACATTTAGCTTTCTAGCTGTGACTTGTGGTCAACTTGTGGTCCTCTGTGGCTCAGTCGGTAGAGCACGGAGCTTGCACATGCTAGGATAGTGGGTTTGATTCCCGGGACCACCCATACGTAAAATGCATGGACGCGCGACTGTGAATCTTCTAAATGGCATACGTTATATGAATATATTGCGGTTATATTAGCAACATGGGACTGGGGTAGTTTATCTAAGCCTACGTCTTGTGGTTTTCGGTGTATGAACGACTTTCAAATGTACGCGTCATCCTAAGCAGTCTGGCTGTGGTATATAAACTGGACCAAGTCCATTCATCTCCGCTTCATAACTTAGCATGTGGCCCCTTACAAGCCCCATCGATTCATTAAGAGCATAATAAATCCTCCATAGTCTTGTATTTTAGTGCGAAAACTTATGAGGGAAGATAAATGGGGAGCCGGTGACTTCAAAAACCACTTCATCTTCAGTCATTCTTAAAAACGTCCCGCCACTGGCTATTATCCATCATTCATAAGTTAGCGTGTGGTTTTTACAAGCCAAAATCGATAGCGGAAGGGACAATTTATGTGGCTGTGTGTGTCTGGACGGTGAGTGCGGGGACGTCCTGTCCAGGATTAGGCCATTGATTCGCGTGTAGTGATGAGCTCTGCTGTGTTTTGTTCAGGGAGGGACAGAGAGAGGCAGACTGAATGGATGGGGAGGGAGGGAGGGAGGGAGGGGGAGCGCAGAGGGGCAGAGAGGTGGGGCCAGCTGTCCACTAACAGTCCATTCGGGCAGCGTGTTCCCTGGAACTGTGCCCACTGAGGGGAGGGGGGGGGCTGTTCTCAGTTAGAAGCAAAATGGACTACTCCTTGACACAAAGGGTGTAGATGTACACACACACACACGTACAAAATGTATATTCTAAGTACATAACGGACTGGTACACTCACTCCATTGGAGGGGTACGACGTCCAACCGAGCTCTGCCTGCGTTTCTTTAGAGTTCAGCAGGACCACTGGAAGAGAAAGAGGTGGAAAAGAGACAGAAAGAGGGGAAAAGAAAGAGGGAGAACAGCATCAGGTCAGTGGAAGAACAGCACGCATGTGGTTACAGGCCGTCTGTAAGTCTGAATCCAACACCACTCGTCATCTCTCAGTCTCATTACATTAGGCACTTCAGTCAGCAAGCAGACACTCTTCTCCAGAGTGACTTACAGAGGCATTCCTATTAGCAACCACATATCACAGTCATAGGAAGACGACAAGGTGAAAAAAATCTGCCCATGTGCCCTTGAGCAAGGCACTTAATCCTAATTTGCTCCAGGGGCGCCGTACTACTCTGGCCGACCCTGTTAAACAACACATTTCACTGCACCCTATCTGGTGTATGGGACTATAAAACATGTATTTTCTACATGTTTCCTCAATAAAGTGGATCAGCTTAGTCACTAGTCTCGATTGCGCGTATTACATCACCGGTGCATATTATAGAGCGTTTACAAAAATCCAGACTTCTTACAAATCCATAGGATGCCCAGTGCCCACTATCTCTCCATGAAATAAGGACGAGGGCAATAGCCACTGTAGTGGAGATGGACTCTTGGACATCACTTTAGAACATAGATGAAAATGAGGTGATGACACTCTTGAATAGCTGCACTTAAAGTAATAACGGCCCCCATACATTTTGGGGATTTGGCTAATCCTAAAAGTTCCATCGTGGCATAATACTTCCAAGTGATACAAATATATTTTCATCAGTGCATTGATAGCATCTGTTCAGGAATTAAGCTTGTAGGACAACATGTTTTTATCCTGTAACTTTAAACTACAGCAGCTACTAGAAAACAAGCCTGGGCATTAAGGACACAAAGGGTATCCGGAGTCTAGACTCCTTTCAGCACCATGGACAGCAGCACAGCTAGAGCCGTGGTTCAGCACACTAGACAGCAACACAGCCACTGCTGCCGCTTCAGGACCTTGGACAGCACATTGTCAGCCATGACAACCTACATACAGACCTGCTTTTCATGACCTTGGACAGCCCTCCAGTACCCATCCAACTTTTAGGCAGCCTGACTACAGCAACTTCAGTTTCTTTCTGATTCTACAGAACCTTGCACAGTGCATCTATAATATTAATACCGGATGACACATAGCAACCATAGCAAGTCTTCACTGATTCTACAGAATCTTGGACAGCAGCACTTCCATAAAAACCCACTGATATTTAGCAGCCTTTGACAGAGGTGCTTGCATAATGTGCCCCGTCAGCACCTTGGACAGTGCTCAGAACATTTTCCTGGACCCCACATCCTTGGAGAGAACTCTTTTCCAAACTGGCATTGTTCTTCCCTTTACACCCTGGGCCTGGCTCTGTTTATCACTGATAACACACAGCATTTTAGAGCGGTATTAGAGAAGAGAGTAAGGGAGAGAGCGAGAGAAAGGGGGAGAGAGAGAAAGAAAGGGGGTGAGAGAGAGAAAGGGGGTGAGAGAGAGAGAGAGAAAGGGGGTGAGAGAGAGAGAGAAAGGGGGTGAGAGAGAGAGAGAAAGGGGGTGAGAGAGAGAGAGAGAAAGGGGGTGAGAGAGAGAGAGAGAAAGGGGGTGAGAGAGAAAGAAAGGGGGAGACAGAGAGAGAGAAAGAAAGGGAGAGAGAAAGGGGGAGACAGAGAGAGAGAAAGAAAGGGAGAGAGAAAGGGGGGAGACAGAGAGAGAGAGTAAAGGGATCAGAATGACAGTTGCCAGCGTGTGAGAGAGAGTGACTAAATAAAGGCAACAGGATCTGAAAGCCCCAGTCAGCAGTGCGTATGGAAAGTCAGTGTTCAGATCACACAATGACTAATCAGAATAATCACACCCTAGTTAGACATGCTAATGAGCCTTTGTGAGAGAGAGAGAGACAGAGAGGGACTAATGAAATGGCCGTGACCAATATCAACAGCTAAACACAGATTTCCAGGGGATCATTTTATAAATAATTGTCTATAATTTAGTTTATGACAATGTGGATATCAGAGTCAAGCCATGAATCTTAATTGTGTGGTTTTGATTCAGTTTCAATGGGGGGTGGCTCGTGTCCTTCAAAGAGGATGTGATGAAAGTCAACGCAGAGTTATGACACAATGTCAGATGTACAAAGTCCTTTGATCAGTAGATTTATGACAGGTAGTAATAAAACAATCTTTTGAAACGGTGAAAAATACTGCTCATCTCGCTTTGACGGCAATTTTACTAAGCAGCAAAGCAAGGAACATACAGCTGTTAGTCTAACTTTTTATTCTACACTGTTCATTTCAGAAAGAGGGCACTGGAGTCTATGACGTCAACGGAAGTCCTTTGTTGAAGTCCTATTTGTCTCAGGTACAAAGTGAAAGGGAATTGTCCTCTCCTCCAGCAGCAGCAGCAGTGACGTGCCAGGCAGCCCTGGCATTCAACAGAAGGGCATTTAGTACTAAACACACAAATGAACTGGAGAGAGTCCTTGTTCCATCTAACCAGTAAGTGCCTCTCTTTCGTCATCCTGAAAAGGCACTTGTGCATCGTTTACTCATTTGCGATTAAATTGAGTTGCTCGGCCTTGCTGACAATGAATTCATATCCCGACATTGCTAACAAGTAAAGACAAAAGGGATGGAATGAGGGAAGAGAGACAGCTGTATGGAAGGATTATACTAACAATGTTCAATGAATACAGCGAAGGCACATATTCTCCCACAATGGTTCCTAGAATTGTTAGCAGGGCAGTAGGTGTGTAAAAGGGTGAAAGGTAAAAGGTTTCTTTGTGTTGCCATTTACTTAGCGATAGTGTGTTTGTGCGTGTGTGTGTGTGTGTGTGTGTGTGTCGCTCGCCTTTCAAATACATTTCACTACAGTGGTGAGAGCCACACACTGAAGAGTGTACGACAGCGTGTTTATCTGAAAGGAGTGGGAAGAGCAGCGACGAAGCAGACAGCAAGCTGGTGCCAGTGCTAATCTCCTTACACACACACACACACAAATAATTCCCTTCCTGAGTCCCAGTGAAAGGGAGAATTATGAAATGAGCCCCATAAAGTTCAATAGAGAGGATTATCCACGTTGTTCCAGTGTCCTCCCTGCAACCCCCAAGCTATGTATCAGGCTGCATCCACACCAGCAGGGCCAAGGCTCAGCCATAGAGGAGACTGGGATAGGCAGGCCAATGACCCAGGGGGAGATCTTTTGTCCACACATTATCCCTCTAATAGGACAACACTAAGAAGTAGAGGGAGGGAGAGAGAGAGAGATATATACACACACACAGTGAACAAAAATATTAACGCAACATGTAAAGTGTTCGTCCCATGTTTCATGAACTGAAATAAAAGATTCCAGAAATGTTTCATATGCACAAAAAGCTTATTTCTCTCAACTTTTGTGCACACATTTGTTTACATCCGTGTTAGTGAGCATTTCCCCTTTGCCAAGATAATCCATCCATCTGACAGGAGTGGCATTTCAAGAAGCTGATTAAACAGCATGAACATTACACAGATGCACCTTGTGCTGGGGAAAATAAAAGGCCACCTTTAAATTTTCTTTTACAGTTTCTCACACAACACAATGCCACAGGTGTCTCAAGTATTTAGAGCATTTAGCAGTACGTCCAACCGGCCTCACAACATGTGTAACCACGCCAGCCCAGGACCTCCACATCCTTCACCTGCGGATCGTCTGAGATCAGCCGTCCGGACAGCTGATGAAACTGTGGGTTAGGTACAACCTAAAAACTTTTGCGCAAACTGTCAGAAACCGTCTCAGGGAAGCTCATCTGCGTGCTCGTCATCCTCACCAGGATCTTGACCTGACTGCAGTTCGGCGTTGTAAACAACTTCAGTGGGCAAATTCTCACCTTCGATGACCACTGGCACGCTGGAGAAGTGTGCTCTTCACGGAGGAATCCCGGTTTCAACTGTACCGGGCAGATGACAGACAGCGTGTATGGGGTTGTGTGGGGGAGCGGTTTGCTGATGTCAATGTTGTGAACAGAGTGTCCCATGGTGGCGGTGGGGTTATGGTATGGGCAGGCATAAACTACGGACAACAAACACAATTGCATCTTATCGATGGCAATTTGAAAGCACAGTGATACCGTGACGAGATCCTGAGGCCCGTTGTTGTGCCATCACCTCATGTTTCAACATGATAATGTACGGCCCCATGTCTCAAGGATCCGTACACAATTCCTGGAAGCTGAAAATGTCCCAGTGCTTCCATGGCCTGCATGCTTACCAGACATGTCACTATTGAGCATGTTTGAGATGCTCTGGATCAACGTTTAACAGTGTGTTCCAGTTCCCGCCAATATCCAGCAATTACGCACAGCCATTGAAGAGGAGTGGGACAACATTCCACTGGACACAATCAACAGCCTGATCAACTCTATGTGGAGATGTGTCACACAGCAAATGGTGGTCACACCAGATATGGACTGGTTTTCTGATCTACGCCCCTGCCTTCTTTTCAAGGTATCTGTGACCAACAGATGCATATCTACATTCAAAGTCATGTGAAATCTATAGATTAGGGCCTAATGAATTTATTTCAATTGACTGATTTCCTCATATGAACTGCAACTCTATTTTTGTTCAGTGTACAAACTCATATACAGTGACTTAAAAAATGCAGTTGAACATGAACGGCTACATGAGCGCAGACAAAAACGGATGAGTGTAAAATACACAGAAGACACACAAACACACAAAATAATTCCCCTCCCCCGAGTCCCAGTGAAAGGTAAAAAAAAATGTCAACCCTGTAAATACAAAAAGCGTAAGAAATTTGAGATATTTCTTGAAAAGATAATGGACCTGTATATTTTCTAAGCTGCAATGTGTTCTTTTTTAGGGAACCTGAAGTCTAAGGTCGATATCTGTCATTCTCATTGAAAGCAAATCAAAGAAGCGGTAGAGCTGTTCTATGTGCACTATTTCTATGCTTCCCGTGCTTAAGTTTAGTTTTTGCTACTTTTACTTTCGGTTTTGTACATCAGATTCAAACAGCTGAAAAAAAACAATATAAAACTGATATATTACCAGTGTGATCAAATACCTAAATATTTGTAATATAATTTCTAAATGATTTCTAAAGAACATTGGCTGAGCAATTCAAGCATAGCCAATATGCAGTGATAATGTATTGGGTATGTATTGGGTCTATAGCCTACTGCACAAATCTCATTGCTACAGAACTGTTTTTAATTGGTTAATGTTGCATAGATTTTTTTTATCTGAGCGGTAGATCTCAGCTTGCATTTTGACTCAGAAAGTGATCTTGAATCAGAAAAGGTTAGTGACCACTGGTGTAGAGCATCATTGTACCATCTAAACCGCTGTGAAATATATTTTCCATAACCAAAAATATTGTTTTTTTCAGCTGTTTGAATCTGGTGTACAAAACCGAAAGTAAAAGTAGCAAAAACTAAACTTAAGCACGGGACTTAAGCACTTTTGAACTGTAGTGTGTGTATGTGTATATTTATACACACACACACACACACACACACACACACACACACTCGTGGCCAAAGGTTTTGAGAATGACACAAATATTAATTTTCACAAAGTCTGCTGCCTCAGTTTATGATGGCAATTTGCATATACTCCAGACTGTTATGAAGAGTGATCAGATGAATTGCAATTAATTGCTAAGTCCCTCTTTGCCATGCAAATGAACTGAATCCCCCCCCAAAAAAATGTCCACTGCATTTCAGCCCTGCCACAAAAGGACCAGCTGACATCATGTCAGTGATTCTCTCGTTAACACAGGTGTGGGTGTTGACGAGGACAAGGCTGGAGATAACCCTGTCATGCTGATTGAGTTCAAATAACAGACTGGAAGTTTCAAAAAGAGGGTGGTGCTTGGAATCATTGTTCTTCCTCTGTCAAACATGGTTACCTGCAAGGAAACACGTACCATCATCATTGCTTTGCACAAAAAAGGGCTTCACAGGCAAGGATATTGCTGCCAGTAAGATTGCACCTAAATCAACCATTTATCGGATCATCAAGAACTTCAAGGAGAGCGGTTCAATTGTTGTGAAGAAGGCTTCAGGGCGCCCAAGAAAGTCCAGCAAGCGCCAGGACCGTCTCCTAAAGTTGATTCAGCTGCGGGATCGGGGCACCACCAGTACTGAGCTTGCTCAGGAATGGCAGCAGGCAGGTGTGAGTGCATCTGCACGCACAGTGAGGTGAAGATTCTTGGAGGATGGCCTGGTGTCAAGAACGGCAGCAAAGAAGCCACTTCTCTCCAAGAAAAACATCAGGGACAGACTGATATTCTGCAAAAGGTACAGGGATTTGACTGCTGAGGACTGGGGTAAAGTCATTTTCTCTGATGAATCCCCTTTCCGATTGTTTGGGGCATCCGGAAAAAAGCTTGTCCGGAGAAGACAAGGTGAGCGCTACCATCAGTTCTGTGTCATGCCAACAGTAAAGCATCCTGAGACCATTCATGTGTGGGGTTGCTTCTCAGCCAAGGGAGTGGGCTCACTCACAATTTTGCCTAAGAACACAGCCATGAATAAAGAATGGTACCAACACATCCTCCGAGAGCAACTTCTCCCAACCATCCAGGAACAGTTTGGTGATGAACAATGCCCTTTCCAGCATGATGGAGCACCTTGCCATAAGGCAAAAGTGATAACTAAGTGGCTCGGGGAACAAAACATCAATATTTTGGGTCCATGGTCAGGAAACTCCCCAGACCTTAATCCCATTGAGAACTTGTGGTCAATCCTCAAGAGGCTGGTGGACAAACAAAAACCCACAAATTCTGACAAACTCCAAGCATTGATTATGCAAGAATGGGCTGCTATCAGTCAGGATGTGGCCCAGAAGTTAATTGACAGCATGCCAGGGCGGATTGCAGAGGTCTTGAAAAAGAAGGGTCAACACTGCAAATATTGACTCTGCATCAACTTCATGTAATTGTCAATAAAAGCCTTTGACACTTATGAAATGCTTGTAATTATACTTTAGAATTCCATAGTAACACCTGACAGAAATATCTAAAGACACTGACGCAGCAAACTTTGTGGAAATTAATATTTGTGTCATTCTCAACTTTTGGCCACGACTGTACACAGACACACAACAGTTCAAAAGTTTGGGGTCACTTAGAAATGTCCTTGTTTTTGAAAGAAAAGCACATATACATATATACGTGTGTGCTTTTTAAATGTATTATTGAACTGAAGGCCTGTATCCGATTGTCAGTCTGAGCGGAGGGAGGAAGCAGCGGCGAGGCTGCCTCAGCCTAGTAACCGTCCCTCAGCTGAGAAAAGGGGACAGTCGACTGACGGCAAAACTCAAGTCGCACTGCATTATTTCTGCCTCACGGACCAATTCACGTTGTTACTCCTGTGACCAGAGAAAGTGAAATAGTCCTTGATATTAAAAAAAGACACAAGCCGCAATAATAACGCTAGCTTATTGGAACACTTTGCTACACTCATTCATTACAGCTGCAGTGCCGGTGGCTTATAAAGGTATTGGACAAAGTGTTGACAGTGCTGAATAACAACTTAAACACAAAACAGCCGCTCTTTGCTGTATTAGTTGAGTCTCTAGTTATGGTTTTAAAAGTTTTGTAATCTCACCGAATCAACTTTACGGTGCGCTCGAGGTTTCTTTTTACAGTCTATGGCTCGACGAAACTGTGCGGACACGGTGATCTGAGCCTTCTGAATTGCCGGCGGTAGAATTATAGGTGCACTTGATTTGCTCTCTGGTGAACACCGCTCTACACTATACTTGCTTGGCTTGTTACAAACTGAAAGTAGGCTAACTATTAGAATGTTAGCAACCAGGAAATGGCAGAGCGATGTCTGCATAGTGCATCTTTAAATAACAATGTTAGAGAACTAACAATCAACAAAATAAAAGCTACAAAGTCAGGGAGAATAGAAAATCCCCAAAACAATCCATTTTGCAGTATTTAATTTGTTACTATGTTTGAGCAAAAGAACACACAGCATTAGCCATGGCAAAATGAATATATATTTTATTTTTTGTTTAAAAAAAAAAAAAAAGATATATACATCATGAAACTTTCATCTCCAATAATGGAGTCTAAGGAGCACTGCCTTTTCTCTGATGCTTCTTACACACACAAACACACCTCGGTGTGTCAACTCTAAAATGAGCACGAGTGCTATGTGGCTAGGAGGCTTTGTCATGGCAACACACTTGGGTTCTGTCCAGTTGCTGCTATGTTAATTGTGTCCCATCTCTTTTTCGACATTCATTCTCTCCATCCCTCTCCCTCGGTCTCGCTCACCCCTTTCTCTCTGGACTGTGTTCCACATGACGGTATATGACAGGCGGCTGGTAGCAGCCTTGAATGTGAATGACCACGTGTTCAGAGGCATCGTCTGTGGCTGTTATCTCCCCAGCAGAGAGAGATTAGAGTATCACAGCCTCACCTGACCAACCAGCTCTGAATGCAGCCCCGGGCCTGTATTCAAAGAGTCTCTGAGTAGGAGAGCTGATCTAGGATCAGCCCCCCCCCCCCCCCCCCCCATATAAACATATTCATTATGATCTAAAAGGTGAAGAACTGATCCTGAATCAGCACGCCAACTCTGATCTTATGATGTCAGCTGAGGACTGGGGGAAAATGCAGCAAATGCCTAAGCGGAAAAAGTCTGTTTTCCCCTTTTGAAAGACTGATGCTTTTTTTTGTTCGTTTGGGATGGGAATTCTTAAAGGGGAGTAATTGAGTGTCTGGAGGTGATGCAGTCAGGGGAGCGTTGAGGAGAGGGGTGCCAGGTTTCATTCCTGGGAGAACCTACAGGAAACGCTGAGGCAGCCTGCCAGGCTCATTATAAACCAGAGCTGTGCCAGGGTGCCTGGGGACTAATGTGGTCGGAGACGACGAGGAGTCCAGTATGGTCCTATCTAAACAAACCGAGTTTAAAAACGAGGAATAGGCGTACAATTCCACAAAGTCAGCTGAGGCTCAGTCAGTACGGGAGAGATCTAGACAGCGATGTCTCCCGGTGTAGTGTGGTAATGGCCTTGCTTCAGAGCGAGGACAGGAAAGGACAGGGTGTCCCAGAAGGGAGGAAAACCTCTGGCTTCAGCTCGGGCTCTGTCTAGGTCCTCCGAGGCACTGGATGTGCTTACATAACCAAGAGAAAGGGAGAGAGAGAGAGAGAGGTTGAAAGCGAGGGAGAAAGAGAGCAGGACTTTGAGTACTGCTGGGGTAATGGCTAGACATGGGAGAAGTAAAGTGCAGAGGCAAAGGTTGACCTATAAAATAATGCATATTTGATGCATGGCATGCGTATGAAGAGATGCATTCTGACACGTCTGCAGTGCAGTGGGCACAGACACATACAACCACGTAAAGCCACGGCACAGCTCAGCACACACGTGGGTCGATGCATGGAAGCACGCATACGCAAACAGCTAATAATTACTACCCTTATAGTTCTGGGTGTCCCGTTTCAAATGTCAGCAACAGAGCAGCAGCGTAGCGTTGCGGTGGTGCGTGTTGGGGGGCAGCGTTTTCTGTGTGAGAGGACCTGATAACCCTTTCAGATAACTGCTGCATTATTGAGGCTGTATCGCTGTTGTGGTGCCTTCCATTTCCTACAGGCCCAGTCAAGCAAAATGATGCATTATTTAACCGGACAGAGAGGTACTATTGGAGGAGGAGCGGTAGCGTCAGAGCGAGAGCGCGAGCGCAAGAGTCAGTTTGTCTTTTAGGGTCGGGTGTGTGACACTCGCACTCTCTCTCTCAATCACCCCCCCCCTCCCCTCGTTCTCATGCTCACCTTTGTCGCCTCGCTTCACCTTCTCTGCATCTCTCCCTCGCCCCCTCACTTTTTTCTCCTTTCCCTCTACCCCACTCCCTCGTTCTCCATTTTCCTCTCCCTCCCTGGTCTTGCTAACCCCCTCCCTCCGACCAGCCCTCCCTCCCTCTAACTTTCTCCGCTCTCTTATAAGGAGCAGTGAGAGAGCAGAGTGGTTACATAAGTGAACCCAGCTCCAAGGCTTGTGCTGACTTTGTTTTCCATCTAGTTCAATTAGAGAATCTACTTTAGATTCAACTAGACTGTCTCCACCTCCTTCACCCCACACTATTTCTCCCTCTTCCTCAGTCTCCCCCTCCCCCTCTTCCTCTGCTCACTGACAGCTGACTGAATAGTACCTGCGGCCCTGCTCGAGTCAAGGTCGACACGGGGTTGAAACGCACGCACATGACAGGGAAGAAGACGGGGAATTCAATATAAAAAGCTATGCACAACTTCCCTGCTTATTCGGAGCAGCAGCGATTCTGTATCCGAGGCGTCATCGGGATACAATCCACCCACATGCCTACGTATTAAAACTAACGCAAACACACACACACACACACACACACACACACACACACACACACACACACACACACACACACACACGTCTTTCAGAGCAGCCTACAGGGTCAGTACAAGCTGAATGTTGCTTCTATGATGTGCTGTGCTGTACCAACAACACAACCAGCAGGTTGGTCTGCTCTGCTCAAGAGGGAACAAAGGCACCAGCCAAATACAGAGCTTCCCATTACAACCCATAGAGGGAGGATGAGGAGAAGGTGAGAAGAGGGGGGGAGAACGAATGAACAAAATAACACACAGAGGGGTAAAAGGTAAACAATGTCCACAAATGGATCGGGACAAGCCGGCTGGTCCCTGGACAGAAAGACCAGTCTGAGGGGTGGGTGGGGTGGGGTGTGTGGCGACGCCATTATCGGACGCATTGATCTTCATTCCACTGATGAACGATGGCAAGGGGACGAACGCCGATAGGAAGTGCGGAGAGGGAGTCATCAATCAATACGCGGCACCGCGACCTGGCCGGTCGATTGGGCTGACAGCCAATCAATCAATAGGAAATCTAACTAGCTCTGGTGTAGGAAGGCGTCTGGGCGAGTCGATAGGCTAGAAATACCATCTGTCTGCGCTACAACAAGTCTGTGTAAATGTAGTGAAGGACAATGATGAGAACGGGACTCTAAATGCCACACACACACACACACACACACACACACACACACACACACAGCCCTGATGCTCAGCTCCAAAGATGGGAGAAAAAAAAATCTGATGAGCTCAGCAGTGTAATGGGTAGATGCCGAGTGTGTGTGAGTGAGTGTGTGTGTGTGTGTGTATACGTGTTTGACTGTACGCGAGTTCACACTGTGTGAGTGCATACATGCATTGTTTGAGAATCCCTCAACACCCTGGGTGCCGCTGGCCAGATGGACGTACTGACCCCTCACCCCTCAGTCACAGGAGACTAAGCTCCACTGAGCAGCCATGCAGGTGGACTGACTCAACGAGACCAGAGTGAGCCTCATCAGCACAAACGATCCGGGAGAAGAGACTAGGGGAGAAGAGACTAGAGACGGTCCCTCCAGGACAGGACTGCGTGCGCTCCACAAGAACCACATGGAAAAAAGGGAAGGCTGGGAGACCACAACAAGGGTGTGTCCAAAGACCAAAAACAATCACAACGACGCACAAACCAACCGTAGATGCCTACCACTCAAACAACTGCATGGAAACACACACACACACACACACACCAAGGAGTGTCCTTGGGCAGCCATCATTAATTGTCGAGGTGGAAAATAAATAATTTGCGCGACTCAATTTCAGTTTGGGTAACGGGCAATTTCAATTTCAGTAATGGAATCAAAGTGCTTGTCTAATGACAGATAACGCACTCTCGCACCAACTGACGTCTCTTTGCCTCCCTCCGCACAAACACACACTTATGCCCCCCCCCCCCCCCACCCCACACACACACTCCCCAGGGAGACACTGAACTTTTGCTTTGCATTTGCACCAATGACTGTCAACACCCACAAATCCTTGCCGTGACGATGGTCTCATTTCATCAATTGTTTATTTTCTAATCTGGGGCCAGATAATGGAATAGTATTAAATCCAGTAATATTTCTTAAAATAGTATATTTATCCTACTTATAGAAATGGGGTCGTAAAATGTATGCATGCATTACTAAACCTTACAAAGTGTCTGCTAAATTGCATATAATTACTATATATTAAAGGTACTTTTGTATACTTTTTAGCTAGGGATGCACGATATGTCGGTGAACATACCGGAATCGGCCGATAATAGCTAAAAATGCCAACATCGGTATCGGCCAGATGTCTAGTTTAACGGCAATGTGCAAAACCGATGTCAAAGCTGACGTGCATACCTACATAACGTAGGTACATGATGTAATGACGCCACGTAAAATTCTTCGCTTATATGTGCAACACAACATTCCTAACCTAGCCCACAATGTCTGGTGTGTGGATCAAGCAGTCAACAAGTCAAGCAGTCAGTTGAAAGAGTAAGAACATTTCAGCGAGACAACTCAAAGGCGAAATCCATTAAAGCCAAGATAATGGAATTCATTGCCCTTGACAATCTCTGTCGTGGGTGATGTTGGCGTTCGCCGACTGGTCGAGCACTGGTACATTTTTATAAAAAAAATGTTGGTACTATTTTTCAGATGTTGCCCAACCGGAGTTACACAGTAATAGCGTCACTGCTATTAGCTTCACAACTGAAATTTGGACAAGCGATATCAGCCCCATGAGCATGCTGAGTCTGACAGCAGGGTGGGTCATCGAGGATTTCATACTGAGGAAAGTCGTATTGCATACTCATGAATATGCTGGTTGTCATACCGCTGCTGCCATTTCAATGCATTTGAGAACATGTTTGAAACATGAACACACTAGCTAGCTCCATTTGAACAACTGACTGGAGAAATAAGCTCATCAACTGCGCCTGCAGCAGACGTGATACCCTCTGTCATGGCATTGAAACGTCTGCTGAACAAAACCGACAGGGATGTAAACAAATGGCCACAAAATTTGAGAAGCTTTATGTGCGTATGTAACATTTCTGGGATCTTTTTTTTTTAGCTCATAAACATGGGACCAACACTTTACAAATAACAAACCAAAAAAAAACGTTGCGTTTATATTTTTGTTCAGTGTAGTTTTCATATTCTAATTCCTAATTCTAACGCCACCGATTCTGTCACATGACAGTGGAGTGCGCATGCTCATTCTGACTTAGCCAATGCTAAGCTAACCAGTTAGCTAGCAGCTAGTGTGCGACGTTAGTGCTGACTAATTTCTATGGAGTAAAGATGGCCCCTTTTCCCGACGAGGTGGATGCTTTTACTGGCCCACATTGGCGAATGAAACCGTTGCCCTTGACAACAGTTTGCCCCGGCAACAAAACTGCCCACACAGGCTGTGAACAATCGATTCGGTGGCATTCTCTCTTTACTGTGTCGCCACCATGCTCGATGCTATGTACAAGGACCGCTACTTCGATGCAGACAAGAAACAGGGTTTACGTGAAATGTTACAGACACAGCTGGACAAGATGGAAACGGACACAGTGACAGTGTGCACCGAGGAAGAGAGGCCACGGACAGACAGAGCTGAAACTTCACTGCTTGACATGTATGATGAAATCCTGGTTGAGAATGAAACGACTGAACAAATGAACAATGAAACAGCACAGCAAGTAAGTGAAGGAAATAGGTTTTGATTATGTTTGGGGACATAGGTAAATGCCAACAAAATATATTTTGGTCAGTGTGGTGTGTGTGACCTTTATTTAACTAGGGAAGTCAGTCAAGAACAAATTGTTATTTACAATGACGGCCTACCCCGGCCAAACCCGGACGACGCTGGGCCAATTGTGTGCTGCCCTATGGCACTCCCAATCACGGCCGAATGTGATACAGCCTGGATTCGAACCAGGGACTGTGGTGACACCTCTTGCACCGAGATGCAGTTCCTTAGACCTCTGCATCCATGTGTGTGTGTGTTAACTATTTAACTATACTAGAATGCTTAAAAGGCAGCTAAAATTGTAAATATCGATATCGGGTTTTTTTTTTACACGGAAAATATCAGATATCGGTATCGGCCAAAAATGTAATATCGGTGCATCACTATTTTTAGCCAGTAGTTCTGAAAGTAGCGCTCACGATATAAAAGTGGTCCCCAAAAACTGTGTACTACGTCACATATGAGAGATATATGCACCACGTCAATGCGCACTCTCTCGCTTTGCGGTGTGTGCATTTTGCTAGCTTGCACTCAAAAGCTGAGTGGCTGAAGCTCATTGGCTTGAACTTAAATTCCTAGGGGACAGGCCCACGTGGAGGAGAACGGCGCAGCACAGCTTCAAGAAAAACATCCGCATTCAAGCTAGGGATTTCATGGCTAATTCAGGTAATACAACAATTATGCTCATAGATTATGCATGTAAGTACACATTGACACATCCAGCGCAAGCGGGAGGTTTAAACAATTATTAGTCGGCAAAGTTCCGGAGCATGTCTTTAAGGTTGGTTCAAGGGAAGTTTTTAGTAGAGGCACCAATAGCTCAGTTGGTTGGAGCGTGGTGCTGGTAACACCAAGCTGTGGTTTATATTCCCACATGGGCCACAAATACTATACTGACTAGCCTATGTGTTCATAGTAGGATGCTTTAGATCAAATTAACTGCCAAATGACCATAGCAACACCTTCCACGGAGTCAGTGACACACACATCGTCACTCTCATACACTCCTACTTGTCACTTGTGAAATGCCCGCGCACCCCCTGGTGACACACATGAACACAACGGCTCAGATGACAGCAATTAGTCGATTCTGTTACCGCCGAGGGAGAAAAGTCCACCACCATTCACGCACAAACTGTCAGAACTGCTCCAGATGGCCTGGATAATTATAGTCCTGTCGACACGCTTGTTTCCTGATCACTTGTACGGTAGATTGTCATATGAGGCAAGTAACAGCAGACAAATATGAGTGCTGCCATTCTGTTCAACCTAAAGTATATACAAGCCAAATCAACAGACATTTGTATCATGTACTCGGCTACGCCTAAGGAGCCATATTGGAAGACCACTAGTCGAAACGTGTCGAAGTTGTGTGTCCTGATGTACAATGCTGATTGATCCTATATGTATTCCTTTGTAAATATATTTCGGTGAATAGTTCACTAAGGTTAACGTATTGGCCGCCTAATCGTCTTCTTTCGAAGAACTGTGCATGCAACCAGTCGTTATATTCCTATTCGGCAAACAGAATGGCCCTAGTGTTCTACCTTCCTATGGCTTCTTTATGTTCCAATCCACTAGCTCTGGATCACGTCACCTCTCCCCTCTATGTAAACTAACTTCCTCTATAGGCCATGGGGGTCAGTCCCAACATCTGAATAGTTTCAAGGGCACTTGTTGACTTCCTGGGGGTTAATGGTCAGATTGTGGCTGCCCTCCAGTACTCTCCTGACACCTATCGGCCCATCGTTACACAGGGGTCAGAGGTCAACCACCCCTCTGAGGGGCTCTACCGTAGACCCAGGGTTTGTATTGACCAATCAACAACGGGGGAACGCATAGGAACCAATGAGAACACCTGAAAGGGACGTAGGGGCTTTGGGGAAGCATGTACGCACCTCATAGACAGAATGTCGCTCATTAACATACGCACCAGCTTGTTTTCAGCCTAGTAGAGAACGACATGGTTCTCTGCCTAAGGCTCTTACACCAATCTCCATCGCTGAGCCAAATGGATTGATTGGGCCATTTGAATAAGCCTCTTATGTAGGCTCCTATTACAGTATACATTGACATGAGAGGATGACTAAGACCAGGCCAGGCCTGCTAGGTGGCTCTGTCTGTGTGTGTGTGTGTGGCACATTGAAAGTCAAAGATGCTCTCAACTATCAACCATGTCATTTAGGGTCAGTGACCTAGGCCGGGGAAGAGACCAAAATGAGGACAGATGTTTGAGGGGTCATTCTATTTCTACGCTTCAATACAGCCCTCCAATGTTTCGGTCTGAATGAAGGAGGGACAGACTCTTGGGGGACTTTTGTCCAATCACGGCATGCTAAAACCTGACTCCCTTTCAGATCTGCCAATCAGATGCAGATAGCGGTTAGAGTGTAGGGCCAGTAACAGAAAGGTTTCTGGTTAGAATACCCAAGTAGTCAATTTGTCGATGTATCGTTCATCTGTCGATGTGTCAAGGAACTTAACCCTATTTCGCTCCAGGGGCGCCGTACTACTATGGCTGACCCTGTAAAACAACACATTTCACTGAACCCTATTTGGTGTATGTGACAATAAAAAAAAATATATTTTTACAAAAGGTTTTTATGAAAATGGAACTGGGGATGAACATTGTACTTTCTAAGCGTTCCAACAAAGTAAATACATTTTTTTTTTTTTAAAACAGCCTGACCCAAAGTCCTATGTGGCTTAGTCAGTAGAGCATGGCATATAAAGCCAATGATCGTGGGTTTGATTCCCGCTGAGGCCACCCATACGAAAAATGGATGCTCGCATGACTAAGTCGATTTTGGATAAAAATAATATTATAAAGGACAAATGAAGCCAATGTGGGACTGAGCATAATTGTGAACATGCAAGGAATTAGTGTAAAAGCAATACCACCTACATATCAGCCAGCGTCAAGACCGATTTGTCACACATTGAAACAAATCCATTTCACGCAAAGCTGTTTTCGCCTCAAACTACATATCGATATCTACTGTGAAATCATAATATACTGAACAAAAATATAAACGCAACATGCAACAAATTCAAAGACTTTACCGAGTTACAGTTCATAGAAGGAAATCAGTCAATTGAAATAAATTCATTAGGCCCTGATCTATGGATTTCACATGACTGGGCAGGGGCGCAGCCATGGGTGGGCGTTGGGAGGGCATAGGCCGACCCACTGGGGAGCCCGGTCCACCCACTGGGGAGCCAGGCCTAGCCAATCAGAATACGTTTTTTTCACCCCACAAAAGGTCTTTATGGTAGAAATACCACTCAGCACCCTCCCTCACCCTCCTCAGATGACCTCGCAGGTGAAAAAGCCAGATGTGGAGGTCGTGGGCTGGCGTGGTTGCACGTGGTCTGTGGTTGTGAGGCCGGTTGGATATACTGTCAAATTCTCTAAAACAACGTTTGTGGCGGCTTATGGTACAGAAATTAATATTCAATTCTCTGGCACAATCTCTGTTGGACATTCCTGCAGTCAACATGCCAATTGCACGCTCCTTCAAAACTTGAGACGTCTGTGGCATTGTCAAAACTGCACATTTTAGAGTGGCCTTTCATTGTCCCCAGCACAAGGTGCACTTGTGTAAAGATCATGCTGTTTAAATCAGCTTTTTGATATGCCACACCAGTCAGGTGGCTGGATTATTTTGGCAAAGGAGAAATGCTCACTAAAAGGGATATAAACACATTTGTGCACAACATTTGAGAGAAATACGCTTTTTGTGCGTATGGAACATTTCTGGGACCTTTATTTCAGCTCATGAAAAACGGGACCAACACTTTACATGTTGCGTTTATATTTTTGTTCAGTATAGATATTGACACGATAGAAGGTAAACCCAGGCATACATGTATGAGAAGTTGGTTTGTTCTGAAGGCCCATCATCTGCCAGAATGACCTTATGTTCATGTAGATCTGCTGCGTATATATCAGAGGGAACAAGAACGGGTGGGGGGGAGGGTAGCAAGGAGGGTCCGTGACTCCAGTGGCTATCCAAAGGCTTCGGAGCTCATTCTGTGGCAGCATGGCATCACTAATGAAATGTGTGCCTTTTAATTCCCAGGGCACCCATGAACAAGGGAACCGATGGAAAGAGAGAAAGGGATATGCCAGGAGGAGAAAGGGAAAGAGCGAGACCGAGGGAGAAAGAGAGGGGGCGGGATAGAGGGAAGGGCCAGGAGAAAGAGAGAGAGAGAGGTAGAGCGATAGAGAGGCCTAATCTCCATATACTGTCGAAAACAGGCAGATTGGAATTTAAGGCTAGCCTCAGAGAGCCTCTATAAATACAGAAGAGGGAAAAACAGGAGGCAATTTCAGACAACACCAAGCACGCGTGATTGAGGGCGAATTAAAATGCAAATGCAACACTGCAATTTTTTCAGATTTCAGCCCGCAGATAAGACTTGGAAGTGCGTGTGCATGTAGCCTCACGCAGAGGTTTGAAATAAACAAAACGAGAACGAGGGCAACGGGGGACAGATGAGGGTTCAGTAGACTTCTGGGCTGGATTCCAATCGAAATCATCCCTGGCTGCTGTAACTTCCTCACGGATCTGCCAGCCAGGACAGGATGCTTCAAGCGATAAGGCAACGTTTGAGAGCAGTGGGAGAAGTACCAGTCCTTCAGACTGGAATCCAGCCCTGAACATTAACTAAGCACTGCGTCACAGTTTGAGTTGGACGAAACAGCACTGTTGGTTTTATGCTGCTAAAGTGTTTCCTGTGGAGGGAGTGAGGTTTTGTGGTCGGCGTGATGACAAGAGAAGAGTCATGTTCTCTGTTCCGACCAGCCGAGGACACATTTCAGAGCGCATTGTGCACTCTTCTGTGGCTGATAGTGCAAGAAAGACTGACAAACTATTCTCTACTCTTTCAGAGCGCAGGGCTCTGAGCAACCGGTAGAGGATACACAGGGTAAATATACTCACTATAAATCGTTTAAACCCTCGTTACAGCTTCTTTTTTTGAGCTTTTGGCTATTTTTCCTTCTCCCACAGCAGAACCGGTGTAACAAAGCGAGGGAGAGAGGAACAGAGAGAGAAAGACAGGAGGAGCTGGAGGGGGTCTGGAGGTAATGAATGGATGTTGATGGTACTGGTGTGTGTGTGGTGTTCGACTGCCACAGAGTCCCACACTAAAACACTGATCATTCACACACAAAACAGGGTGCTGCACTAGCATCTCAGGCTGCTGGGTCAGAAAACCCGGGGCTACTGAACATCTCTGCTCTTGGAACAGTGTGGGGTAGTTTGAGGAAACACGCAAAACACAATGCACAGCTTGCGTTCCCTCAAAACACAGACACGCAGGGAAGCGCGCGCACACACACACGCAGACACACTCTTTCTACTCTGAAGCCTGCCAGCATGTCAATGGGTCCTCTCTGAGTGTGCTGTCTGTCATTGTGTATGGGGTGGAGGAGTGGGCCTGGTTAATGTTGAATTACTACTCCACTCCTGTCTTTCTGTCGGGCTAATGGGCTGTGGCTCTCTGAAGGTCAACTCAAGGAGACGTAAACTTGATACAGAAGGAGGAACGGGAGGAAAAAACGATTTACTAGGCAGAAGAGGTGTGGGCAGGTGTTAAAGGGATACTTAGGGATTTTGGAAATAAGGCTCTTTATCTACTTCCCCAGAGTCAGTTGAACTTGTGGACACCGTTTGTATGGCTCCGCGTACAGTTTGAAGGCAGTTGCTAACTAGCGTTAGCGCAATTGCTAACTAGCTTTAGCACAACGACTGGAAGACTACGGTAACAGCTTTGCAAGGGTATCCATTAGTTCCTCCGACTCCGGGGAAGTAGATAAAGGGCCTTATTTCCAAAACCCCAAAGTATCCCTTTAAAAAGACACAGAAAGATACAGCGAGAGAGGGAGACAGAGGGAGACCCAGAAATGGAGAGAATTAATCAGAGGAAGTGTCCCTGTAGAACCAGTGTATGTTCACATATCTTTGCCTAACTCTGCATGTGAGAGTGTGTGTGTACCGAGAGCTTTTTCTCCTCCCCTCCTGGCTGTGGTGGTTATGGCAGTTAGTATTGGTGACTGAGGGGAGGAGAAGAGCTGGCTACTGGCACTTCCTGTGTTGGCCCCATCTGCCCCAGAGAGACCAGCCACCTCACCCTCTGACCATCTGACCACACATTACATCCTGACCCCTCAGCGCATCTCACCTCACACACCATCGCTACAGACAAGCACGCGTTACGACTATATACACAGTAGCTCCACAGAATGTATAGAACGCTAACGCAAGTACGACCAAAGACTCTAGAAATCAAAGATGCACCTAGACACACTGAACGTGCCACGAACACCGCCACCTCTTACAAGAACCCTCACTAACATAAATATCTCTAATAATATATACCATTTAGCAGACACTTCTGTCCAAAGCTACTTAGTCATGTGTGCGTACATGTTTTGTATGAGTGGTCCTGGGAATCGAACCCACAACCCTGGTGTTGCAAGACTGGATAAAAACCACAACAACAAAAAAACACTCACAGAGACCGCAAACAGAACGAAAACCCAGAGCAGACACAGAGGCAAAGACACAGAGGCAAACACACTAAGACAACACATTACACGGCAGGGAGCGTCAGTAATTACACACAATTTCATTCAGAGACATGCCTTGCTCTTGCAGCTCCAGCGGCAGACTAATACTGCCCTCATGCATCTTTGGCGCGAGCACGCACACATTCTCCCTTCATGCATCTTTGGCCTCTAATAACCATGGCTACAGCGCTGTGTTTCTGCTTGAGGCTGGAGAGAGGCTGGTGGAAAGCCATATAATAAAGTGAACGAGGGAGGAAAAACATTTGGATATTTAGCATTTATTTCTGTGTGTGTGGGGGGGGGGGGGGGGTCTTTTTTTTGCCTCTGGGACATAATTTCTATGTGTGTAATTGGTATCCACACAGCATGGGGGTTCCTACAGAATAGTATGTTGAGTTAATGACAGACAGGAGAGCTGGGGACGTGCATGTGACCTACATTGTACAGTACCCGTTTCTGCGACCTTAAAAGGTTCTAAATGGTGTCACCATTGCCCTTGATTCAAAGCAGTGATGTGCTGCTATTTTTATTGACTTGGCCAAAGCTTTTGATACGGTACGGTAGACCATTCCATTCTTGTGGGCCGGCTAAGGAGTACTGGTATCTCTGAGGGTTTTTTGGCCTGGTTTTCTAACTACCTCTCTCAAAGAGTGCAGTGTATAAACTCAGAAAATCTGCCGTCTCAGCCACTGCCTGTCACCAAGGGAGTACCCCAAGGCTCGATCCTAGGTCCCATGCTCTTCTCAATTTACATCAACAACATAGCTCAGGCAGTAGGAAGCTCTCTCATCCATTTATATGCAGATGATACAGTCTTATACTCAGCTGGCCCCTCCCCAGAGTTTGTGTTAAATGCTCTACAACTAAGCTTTCTTAGTGTCCAACAAGCTTTCTCTACCCTTAACCTTGTTCTGAACACCTCCAAAACAAAAGGTCATGTGGTTTGGTAAGAAGAATGCCCCTCTCCCCACTGGTGTGATTACTACCTCTGAGGGTTTAGAGCTTGAGGTAGTCACCTCATACAAATATTTGGGAGTTTGGCTAGACAGTACACTGTCCATCTCTCAGCTCATATCAAAGCTGCAGGCTAAAGTTAAATCTAGACTTGGTCTCCTCTATCGTAATCGCTCCTCTTTCATCCCAGCTGCCAAACTAACCCTGATTCAGATGACCATCCTACCCATGCTAGATTACAGAGACATAATTTATAGATCGGCAGGTAAGGGTGCTCTCGAGCGGCTAGACGTTCTTTACCATTCAGCCATCAGAATTGCCACCAATGCTTCTTATAGGACACATCACTGCACTCTATACTCCTCTGTAAACTGGTCATCTCTGTAGACCCGTCGCAAGACCCACTGCTTGATGCTTATTTATAAAACCCTCTTAGGCCTTACTACCCCCATCTGAGAGATCTACTGCAGCCCTCATCCTCCACATACAACACCCGTTCTGCCAGTCACATTCTGTTAAAGGCCCCCAAAGCGCACACATCCCTGGGTATCTCCTCTTTTCAGTTCGCTGTAGCTAGCGACTGGAACGAGCTGCAAAAAACACTCAAACTGGACAGTTTTATCTCACTCTCTTCATTCAAAGACTCAATCATGGAAACTCTCACTGACAGTTGTGGCTGCGTTGCCTGATATATTGTTGTCTCTACCTTCTTGCCCTTTGTGCTGTTATCTTTGCCCAATAATGTTTATACCATGCTTTGTGCTCATACCATGTTCTTGTCATGTTGTGTTGCTAAAATGCTGTGTTGTCATGTGTTGCTGCCTTGCTATGTTGTCATCTTAGGTCTCTCTTTATGTAGTGTCGCTCGTGTCGTGATGTGTGTTTTGTCATATATTCATAACCCTAACCCTAACCCTATCCCAGCCCCTGTCCTCGCAGGAGGCCTTTTGCCTTTCGGTAGGCCGTCATTGTAAATACAAATTTGTTCTTAACCGACTTGCCTAGTTAAATAAAATAAATAAATGCCAAAATGAACACAGTATAAATGTATTAAATCTGCCATTGTTTCAATAGAGTGTAGTTCCACACAAGCAGCACTGAAACACACAATGACCTTCTTTACCCTTCAGCGAAATCATCCGGTGTGTGTGTGTGTACAGTCACCCTCCTCCCCTCTCGATCCCCCCCCCCTTCTCCTGTCCTCCTTCTCCCTCTCCCTCTCTGCTGAACAACTGAATACTATAAGAGGCCCGTGCTGGCAGGTTACAGCACACCGCCACTTAGCCCATTACAGTTATCCACCACCTACACTGCTCTCGCCAAGGACCCCACGGCTAAGGCCCTTTCATTGTGAACAGCCGTCTCCAGGGGGGGTAGCCACTTCAGAGGAAGCTACTCTGCTCGTTGGCGGGGTGTGGGTGGGACAGGGGTGAGGGAGGGAGGCAGGTTGGAAAAGCGACCGAGCCAGAGCCGTGTGATTTATGTATTTATTCATCGCAGAGGAAACCGTGCGTTAAAAAGGTCGGGCAGTATTCCAGGTCACTGGTCAAACCCACACTGAGGAGGAGGGGAGAGGGGAGGACAGGGGGAACGGCGGGTCCCATTGTAACTGAGATGGTGAGGTGCGAGTGTGTTATGTTCCCCTGGTCTGAGTTTGAAAGGTTAAATGCCTCTCCAAAAGATTAATGGGGTGTTATGGGCATGGGGGGGTAACGCTTTATGTGCCCCTGCCAGCTGAATTTCCTATATGACTGTCATTACCAGAAGGGAATAGAGAAGGGGGCAGGATTGCACACAAAGACAACTGTGTGTATACACAGTGCATTTAATTGAAGCCAGTGGTACTTGTGCCTAAAAGCCTAATCAGTAAGCACGCTGTTAAACTGAGAAGCTGACAGCGCGTGATTAGGAGCGACAATATTTTCACTGATTGCACCAAACCCTTTCTTTGTCACTGGATGGGACTCTTGTTATGTTAGCGCCAAGTGTGATCAATCTCTTCGCAAACGTGCCTTTCAAAAACACAAGAACCTTGTTTTGTATCAATTCAACCCAGGAGGCCTTCCAATCAAACATGTATTGGTTGCTTTAAAGACCAGCCCCGTGTGCTCGAGAAAAAAAATGCAATCACTCCCGCGCGAAGTGTGTGACCTCCTATGGCTAAAACAGTGGTTCTCCCCTTTGAAACGTGGATGAAATCAGTGCATTACAGAGACGTCTGCTCTGACGCATTGTACACGTCACATTCGCAGCACGGGGCATGTTGACGACGGAGGAGAAGGAACACGACGGCATGAGTATGATACGAGGCGTGGATTTGAGTGAGGTTGGGAACCACTTCAGAAGTGGCCCTGTAACACAGAGAGTAGCCTACAGGCCCGTCAAAAATGCTTTAGGGGGCGAGAAGTGAGAAATGTAATTGTCAGAAGTCGCCTTTACTTTACACGCGGTCGTTCGGACGTCACCGCGGCATAGGACTAGCGGGCGGACACGAAAAGCCCATTAGGAGCACTCTCAGGCTGACGAACGCCCCCCACCCCCCCAGAGTCAGGCTCGGCGAGGCAAGCACCGACACAGCACAGCGTGGATGAGGAGAGGGGAGGCTCATGTGATGGGTGGACGGTGGACACGACATTCTGTTTCGCATCTCGTTTTGTCTTTAATGTCCTGTCCAATATGGAATCCCTGGATAGATGGGCACAAGGCACAGACCTCATGTCATGTTCTAACAAGCCGCAGAACTCAAACCTCAGAGGTTTACGTTTTAGTGGATGGCTCAACAGTGGCAGCGAGATACAGTACTTCCATGTTAGGATACAACAAAATACATCTGAAGTACACTGTGCACCCTGCAAAAATAACACATGGATATTCTGATCATTTGCTGTGTAATGGACAGATTTAGGAGTAGTCATTGTGTGTGTGTGTTCCTCTGTGACCTTACCCTGACCTGTGATACAGCAGGTAATGCTGCAGTCTAAACCAGGCTAGATTGAGGCTGATCGTCTCAAAGCCAACAGCTGTGAGAAAAGAACCAGCACATTTAACCTTTGGTAATAGGAAACGGCACATTCAGCCACTATATAACCTTGGTACCAGTCTCTTTAGCTAATCCACTCCCTGTAGTACTCGTCATGTGCCAAAGAGACTTTCTGCCATCTTCAAATATGAACATTCTGTCATTAATGAGCTTGAGGAGTACAGTATCTTTGGCAGTGGCAAGAAGGGGCAAGGAGTGGGATGTTGGCTAAAGAGACTAGCACTCAGACTAGGTACTATAGGACCTAAGGAAGAAATCGGCTTTTCCTTTACCACTTGTCTTGTATGCCAAAAGCATAAACGTTTAGTACTTTCAGGGCCGGTTTCTAAGCATCAGATTAAGCCTATTTCTGGACTAAAAACCTCTTCCAAATGGACTAAAGGGGTCAGTTCAATTCCCACTTGGACTACATAATATACTGTATAGAATATGTTGAGGAGCTAAGTCCCTTTGGATGAAATAGTCTCCCAGACACCCACTCAATTATTATCACCATCACTGTACAGGTGAAATGTGTTCTATATTAATGAGGCCTTTTATACTTTAAACCTGAATAGAACCTTTACAAAACAACATGCCTTGTTGGAGAGTGTGTGTATTAATGTATGTGTTTGCATTCCTGTGAGATGTTTTTATGTGGGTGGGTGTTTCAATATGTGTATGCGTGTGTTGCAAGTAGGGGGCACACATTTCGGTTGTTTTAAAAAAAAAAAATTCTCCCCGACCCCTGCTACTGTTTTGACCTGCTCCCCAGAGTCCCACTCTCCATGTTCATCTCCACTTTGAGTTTAGCAGCTACTGAATATTGACCGTAGTGGCTTCATTGAACCCCTGCTCGTTTGAACAGCTTGGGTGGTGGAAGATGGAAACACCCAGAGCAGAGTGGGCTTCTCACGCTGCAATACCTATGTTACTCATTCATGTGTAGCACGTGGAGATGTGTGAAACACGGTGTGTCCCGCGGGGCATCGCCTCATTAGCGAGCTTTTGAGGTGGCGCGATCGGCTAAGATGCTTGAAGGACAGTCACGTGTTTGTGAAGATGAGGTAGTGAGTTTGCGCCAGGTATGGCCCGAATCGGAAGTGGTACGCACTACGCAAGCAGCGTGACGTCCTCTACACATGCAGATGATAAAAATGACACACACACACACACACACACACACACTATTGTTCTTTATTCCTAAGTCAGAATCTGCCATTGAGACCCATCTATCCCAAATACCCCCATTCTCAACTAGAACCAGTATAACATCTCCTAATCATTCCTCACTATCCAATGGGGCTAAAGCATAAGCTAAAAAAACATCCATCTTACCTATTATTTCTCCATCGACGCCCGCCCGCACGCGCACACACACGCACAGCGTTACTGCAGAATAGAGTCCGTCCCCCCCCCCCCCCGGGAGGCTTTAAAGACAGACAGACACAATCAATCAATCCATCAAAGAGTCAATGTTAGCCTTTGGTAAGTAAGCAAATGCTTTAGAGAGCAGCGAGTCATTGTGTGAACTGTTGGACTTTATTAGGCTATAAATCCCTTATTGGAGAGCTGCTGTATGTACCAAAGGAAAGGTGACAGGTTAGGATGCTCCCTTTTTTCTCTCATCCCAGTTTCCCTCACCCCCACCTCCCCTCCGGTTACTCCCTCCTTTCGCTCGCCATGGACCTGGCTAATTTCCTCTCCTCCTTTCCTCTCACTCGCTCCCTGCCATCAAAATGACATGGCACATAAAAGCCCAGAGGGAGAATGTCACGGACACGCCTGCCAACTTCACAAATCACTGCGACCTTTCGCACACAGTGAGGTCGCCACTGTCAGCTCCAGAACCCCTCTGCCTCAGCCAACAGAGAACGATCGGGGATCAGAGCCCACACGTTGACACTCACAAAAAAAAGGGGGTTGCACCAATCACAGCAAATTTGTCAAATTAGACTCAAAGGAAGGTGACTACTTTGGGTCATCTGCTTTCAGAGCATGTACCACAATTAATTTCAGAGAGATCAGGACAGCATAATGAAGCATAGAATCAAAATGAGTTGACTGTCTGTCATGGGGCCACTGCTTTAAGCTGGTTAAAGCCTGCAGATAAATAAAGGATTGTCATAAGTCTTAATTTGCTATATTGAAGAAATTCATGAAAAATTAAATGAGCGTTTTGGTCTTAATTTAAGGTTAGGGTTGGGGCATTATGGTTAGCAGTGTGGTTAAGGTTAGGTTTAAAATCAGATGTTATGACTTTGTGGCTGTGCCAGCTAGGGATCGCTCTGCAGAGCTGCCTCCAGAACAACATTCATGACGATATAGGTGTGTATGCAGACAATCGACCACAAGTACTACACATTTTTCCAATATCAGAGCTTGCAACATTTGGTTACATGAGCTTATTTTGTACGTTTTGAAGTTAGGGGTGTCACAACGTCTATAAATGTAACTACTTTCGCAGTCAGATATTTTTTCCCAACCGTCCATTTCATAAATGGGAGAAATTAGAGAAAAAGCATGGTTGTGTTTTGCTCTACCTCGGGTAGGGGCATCTCAAAAACTAAACCCCTATTTGAGGATTGGCCACTAGCCTACTAAACCCCTTTTGAGGATGAACCCGATGAACCCGGAGGCTACGCTGCAGTTTTAACCCCGGCTGCGACTCCTCATCTTCTCCCCGCTGCAGAATGGGTGGATACGGAGGGGAGGGGAGGAGGGAGAGCAGTAAATGAGATCCCGATGAGATGCCAAGGTGTGTTAGCGTCAAGGCGTGGGGAATGAGAGAGCGGCCACGAGCTCCAGATTGACTGCGTGAGGAGGGGAAGACACCTCGCACTGCCTACAGGGCCCCCACTCGTATTAGTTCTCGTTAACGAAGCCTGGGATGTGAGACGCATGGTAATGTGGGGACGCACACATACACACACACACACACCTAGCCTATAGGCGCACGCAGAAATCTGAGGAGAGACAAGAAACGCAAATTGACACAGAGACAAACACAGAACTACACAACATGATTTCAAAAACATGAACACACAGACACACAGACCAGAAAGACATTCACTACCAGGCATACATTATGAAGATCCACTAAAAAGCACCCAGAAAAAAGACACACTGAGAAGCTGTATGTGACAACCCACACAAGGGCTGCATTCATACAATTCTGATTGTTTGCCCAATTATTGACCTATAAGATCAGAATGGCTTACCTTACTGTGACCCTTTAAGTAAAAAAAAAACGTGTAAATCGGGCATTTCATTCTTATTAGGACAGGTAGGTGTATGAACGTGGCAAATTATCTCTAATAATACAGATTGGATGGAGAGGAAGCGGAACAACAGACAGAGGCAAATTCCCCCCCTGTGGCGAGCCCCACTTACAGGGCTGCCAAACCCAGCCTTCAGAAACACATTGCTTTCACAGCAATTCATTGCTGTCACAACATCAAATTAGAACAGAGCTTCCAAGCCAACCGGCCAGCATTCAGGGGAAACGACTCAAGCCACCGACACAGAGCCGTGTGTGTAAAGCGCTCTACAGTATTATAGTACTCTCAACATGTATGCGTGTACACTCTGCGTGTGTATGTGTGCATAAGTATGCAGAAAGACCGTGTTCGTGTGTGTACAGTAAGAAAGCTTGTGTGTGTGTGCGTGTAAGCAATAATGACATGTGCATCTGTGTTTAAGTGAGATTTCTGTGTATAAACCTGCACTGCGTAACTACACTGAACAAAATGTACTTCACAACCGAAGAATTTCTGCACAAACTGTCAGAAACCGTCTCAAGGAAGCTCATCTGTGTGCTCGTTGTCTTCACCAGGGTCTTGATCTAACTGTAGTTCAGCGTCGTAACCGACTTCAGTGGGCAAATGCTCACCTTGGCACATTGCTGGAGAAGTGTGCTCTTCACGAAAGAATCCCCGTTTCAACTGTACCGTATTGTATGGTATGGTATTGTGTGGTCGAGCGGTTTGCGGACGTCAACATTGTGAAGAGTCCCTTATGGTGGTGGCGGGGCTATGGCGTAAGCTACAGACAGTGAACACAATTGCATTTTATCAATGGCAATTTGAATGCTCAGAGAAACCGTGATGAGATCCTGAGGCACACTGTTGTGCCATTCATCTGCCGCCATCAGATCATGCTTCAGCATGATAATGCGCGGCCCCATGTCGCAAGGATCTGTACACAATTCCTGGATGCAGAAAATGTCCTGGTTCTTCTATGGCCTGCATACTCACCTGGATCGACGTGCACGACAGCGTGTTCCAGTTCCCGCCAATATCCAGCAACTTCGCACAGCCATTAAAGAGGAGTGGGACAACGTTCCACGATCAACAGCCTGATCAACTCTATGCGAAGGAGAAGTGTCTCAGTGCATGAGTCAAATGGTGGTCCCCCCAGATACCTACTGGTTTTCTGACCCCCGACTTTTCTTTTTAAAAGGTATCTGTGACCAACAGATGCATATCTGTATTCCCAGTCATGTGAAATCCATAGATTAGGGCCTAATGAATGTACTTCAATTGACTGATTTCCTTATATGACCTGTAACATCTTTAAAATTGTTGCATGTAGAGTTCATATTTTGTTTAGTGTATGTGTGTACAGGTGTTTTTGGAGAACCTTCCGGCAAGAATGCAGTATTTTTTTCTAGATTTGAATAAGATATACCAGAAACCCCAGCTCTCATTGTATGTCGCCGCTGGGATGACGTAGCATCAACATCCGCTGTGATATCTAGTGGAAACCTAGGGTAGCAAAGTTTGACTTTGTGGCTGTGGTAACAACCCAACAGAGTCCAGAAATTTGAGACTATGGACGCCGATGCGATAACAGTTATGGGCAAGATTGAAGACAACTCTATAACATTTGAGCAACAATGTCTTCAGAACAGGTACAATTTGTTTTATACTCATTGTAATACTCACGTTGACAGCCAGATAGGTAGCTAACGTTAGCTAGCTAGCTACCTTGACATTGCTAACTTAGCTAGCTACATTGTTGATAATAGCTACCGTGTATTTCCTTGCCTGGTAAAATTTAGCAATATGATGATACGCATTAGTTATCATCCATGTGTAAAAAAAACAAAAAAAAACAGTGGAATAGAATGAATTGACTATCGTAGCTCTGCGTTCATGGAAAAAAAACCTTGGGTACCTAACTAATAACATTACTGGGATGGCCCCTTGATTCTCCAGAGCTATGGCTATGAAGACGTGTATGGACTGTAGAAGTGTTATACATGACTCTTCTGCATGAAAATCCTTATCGTATATACACTACCGTTCAAAAGTTTGGGGTCATTTAGAAAATGTCCTGGTTTTTGAAAAGCAAAGCACATTTTTGTCCAATAAAATAAGATCAAATTGATCAGAAATACAGTGCAGACATTGCCACGAAACTGAAGATCTCGTACAACGCTGTGTACTACTCCCTTTACAGAACAGCGCAAACTGGCTCTAACCAGAATAGAAAGAGGAGTGGGAGGCCAAGTAAGAGGACAAGTACATTAGTGTCTAGGTTAAGAAACAGACGCCTCACAAGTCCTCAACTGGCAGCTTCATTAAATAGTACCCGCAAAACACCAGTCTCAACATCAACAGTGAAGAGGCGACTCTAGGATGCTGACCTTTTATTTTTATTGGCCAGTCTGAGATAAGGCTTTTTCTTTGCAAATCCACCTAGAAGGCCAGCTTCCTGGAGTCGCCTCTTCACTGTTGACGTTGAGACTGGTGTTTTCAGGTACTATTTAATGAAGCTGCCAGTTGAGGACTTGTGAGGCGTCTGTTTCTTAACCTAGACACTAATGTACTTGTCCTCTTGCTCAGTTGTGCACCGGGTCCTCCCACTCTTTCTATTCTGGTTAGAGGAAGTTTGTGCTGTTCTGTGAAGGGAGTAGTACACAGCGTTGTACGAGATCTTCAGTTTCTTGGCAATTTCTCACATGGAATAGCCTTCATTTCCCAGAACAAGAATAGACTGACAAGTTTCAGAAGAAAGTTCTTTGTTTCTGGCCATTTTGAACCTGTAATCGAACCCACAAATGATGATGCTCCAGATAATCAACTAGTCTAAAGAAGGCCAGTTTTATTGCTTCTTTAATCAGCACAACAGTTTTCAGCTGTGCTAACATAATTGCAAAAGGGTTTTCTAATGATCAATTAGCCTTTTAAAATGATAAACTTGGATTAGCTAACACAACGTGTCATTGGAACACAGGAGTGATGGTTGCTGATAATGGGCCTCTGTTCACCTATGTAGATATTACATTAAAAAGCTGCTGTTTCCAGCTACAATAGTCATTTACAACATGATCAATGTCTACGCTATTTCTGATCAATTTGATGTTATTTTAAGTGGACAAAAAAAGTGCTTTTCTTTAAAAAACAAGGACATTTTTAAGTGACCCAAAACTTTTGAACAATAGTGTACATAAAAGACCATGTAGTGAGCACTACAATCACGAGTGTTGTGTACATGTTTTTTTTCTGTTGGATTCCAGTTTTAAAAGAGCCGCAGACCGTCGAGGGGCACAGGCAGGGGTGCACAAAGAATTGGACAGGAAGACCTCGAAAGGGCTGCCCGACCGCAAGAAGAGAGGGTGGCCGAGATGAAGGTTAGTAAAAACCTTTCACCTGTGGTACTGTTAACCCTTTTCACAACATTATAATCATATCACAGAACACTTGGCTGCGTTCTGTAATTTCATGTTGCTTCTTATCATTACAGACTAAATTGCAAGCGCTGTCCTTTGAAGAAAGAGGAGAGGTGCTGGGTAGTGCATCTGGATATCTATCCACCTGTAGGTGTGCTAATTTGAAGTGTAAACCGTCAAGAGCATAGATATCCAGGAAAAGAGAACAGTTTAGTAAATCATTATAAAACCATTCCAAAAGTACAATCACGATGACTAGATGTTAGATTTAAAAAAAAAATGCACAAGTATTGTTTCTCAGACAAGTTTATTGTTGCTCACACAAACTTCCGTATTTATATGATTTAAATGTTAGGTTGTAGGCCCACCTCTCCTTGTAGCCCCACAATTCTGAGTACTACGTAGGTTTTCACACTTCCCGGGACCCACCAAGTCAACAGGGAAGGCTCCGGTCCTTCCCAGGTCAAAGGTGGACGTACTGCACCATGTTGCGTGGCGACATCTCCTCAAAGTTGTAGCAGCTCAGCCGTTGTTGGTGGTGGCACTTCAAAGAGTCTTGGGCCATCTAATTGGGAGCCCAATCTTCTCACTTGTCTCTGAAGTTCTGGGATGTCGGTGTAGTCCTTTGCAGTTTTCAATACGCAGACACTTCACCTTCAAGACTTATTGTAGAATCTCCTTTAGCTAAAAGATGCCAAATATTATTCAGCGATTCTCAGGCAGACTAGGGGCACACTATTGTTACTGTTGCATCACGTTGGATGACCACTAGCGACTTATTGGAGCTTTTGAACATGAAAAAAATACAAAGTGACATATTGCAGCTTTAAGCGAGATTGTGTGTGTATGTGCGTGCAAGTAACAAAGCTATATGTTCTTATGAGCAGCATGTGTGTTTGCCTGTTTGTGTACTGAATTTCAAAGATTTCTGTGTTACAGTTCATATAAGGATATCAATCAATTTTATTAAAATCATTAGGCCCTAATCTATGGATTTCACATGACTGGGAATAAAAAAAATCAGGTAGGGGTGTGGATCAGAAATCCAGTCAGTATCTGGTGCGACCACCATTTTCATTTACGTCATTTAGCAGACGCTCTTATCCAGAGCGACTTACAAATTGGTGCATTCACCTTATGATATCCAGTGGAACAACCACTTTACAATAGTACATCTATATCTTTTTTGGGGGGGGAGGGGGTTAGAAGGATTACTTTATCCTATCCCAGGTATTCCTTAAAGAGGTGGGGTTTCAGGTGTCTCCGGAAGGTGGTGATTGACTCCGCTGTCCTGGCGTCGTGAGGGAGCTTGTTCCACCATTGGGGTGCCAGAGCAGCGAACAGTTTTGACTGGGCTGAGCGGGAACTGTGCTTCCGCAGAGGTAGGGAGGCGAGCAGGCCAGAGGTGGATGAACGCAGTGCCCTTCTTTGGGTGTAGGGATTTGCCTCATGCAGCACGACGTCTCCTTCGCATGGAGTTGACCAGGCTGTTGATTGTGGCCTGTGGAATGTTGTCCCACTCTTCAATGGCTGTGCGAAGTTGATGGATATTGGTGGGAACTGGAACACGCTGTCGTACATATCGATCCAGAGCATCCTAAACATGCTCAAATGGGTGACATGTCTGGTGAGTATGCAGGTCATGGAAGAACTGGGACGTTGTCAGCTTCCAGGAATTGTGTACAGATCCTTGCGACATGGGGCCGTGTATTATCATGCTGAAACATGAGGTGATTGTTGCGGATGAATGGCACGACAATGGGCCTCAGGATCTCGTCACGTGCATTCAAATTGCCATAGATTAAAAATTAAATTGTGTTCGTTGTCCGTAGCTTATGCCTGCCCATACCATAACAACACTGTCACCATGGGGCACTTTGTTCACAAAGTTGACATCAGCAAACTGCACACCCACATGCCGCTATATACGTGGTCTGCGATTGTGAGGCCGGTTGGACGTACTGCCAAATTCTCTAAAACAACGTTGAGGTGGCTTATGGTAGAGAAATAAACATTACATTCTCTGGCAACAGCTCTGGTGGACATTCCTGCAGTCAGGATGCCAATTGCACACTACCTCAACTTGAGACATCTATGGCATTGTGTTCTGTGATAAAACTGCACATTTTAGAGTGGCCTTTTATTGTCCCTAGCACAAGGTGCACCTGTGGAATGCTGTTTAATCAGCTTCTTGATACCTGTCTGTTGGATGGATTATCTTGGCAAAGGAGAAATGTTAACTAACAGATGTAAACAAATGAGAAATAAGCTTTTTGTGCATATAGAACATTTCTGGGATCTTTTATTTCAGTTCATAAAACATGGGACCAACACTTTACATGTTGCGTTTTATATTTTTGTTCAGTGTACATGGAATGTGTGTTTGCGCAGCCTGGCTCAGCTGTGCTGAGCCACTTCCAGAACTAACCCTCGCCCGGGGGACGTAGGCGATTATGTGCTCTTCCTCCTCTGAATCCCAGCACCGATTAGGACGCTTTACTTGACTCACCTGAGCCAGCCCTGCCTGCATCAGAGCCAGGCTCAATACCTCACAACCAGAGAGAGAGAGCCCACTGGCCAGACGACTTTACTGTGTAGGTAGAGAGGGGGCATCAATAAGCCAGCTTTCTCACGTTGCCTTCAGTGTTGAAGTATGAGAGATTGTAAGGGAACGAGACAAAGGAAACCAGTTACTCTATGCAAGTGTTAGCCAGAATACATTCTGACCCAACGCTTGCTTACTTACTTATCTTCTAAGTCTTTCCAAATAGATTATCAACCAATTAGTAGGCAATTTCAACTCATAATTGCTTAAAATCACATGATGCACACCGATGATGTCATTGGAAACACTTATCTTCCTCTATTTTTCTTTTTACTACAAAACATTGAAACATGCCATTTTCACATACGTTGATGTTGGGGTGGTGCTGGAGATTATGAATATTACGTAAAATATTTTAGAAATGTCCTTTTAACTGAACTTTGTCCCACTCGAACAGCTGAAAATGTCACGTGCCTCAGTCGACAACGTTCAGGATGCATTCCGCTATTGACACCTTTTGCATCATGTGCAATGTTTCAGGAGAAGGAAAAAACAGCGACAGATCCTACAGGTGACGCAGAAAGTCGGGTAAACAATACTTTAATCTCCACCTCCCTACCGTCAAAAAAGGACCAACAGTACGGACAACCGGTGAAGAGACTCTTGCGTCTGTTTTTAGAGCGACTTCTTTCAGACTGAATATTCATGGAGCATCCATGGTAACAATCGGATGTTTAGGCAAGTCGACATTGGGTCGGAATCTATTCTGGCTGTACAAGTGTCAGATTAGAGGACAGCAATGTTTCCTTTTCAATCTGGTTAACAATGTAAATGCTGAGATGTAGCTTTGTGCTGAAATATTTTTGTTGTCGACAGTAGCCTAACACTTCCTGACATTTAAGCGATTTTTTTTTTAATGCTTTCCAGACGAATATTTAATTTACAGTGGGCTACTTTTAACAGCATGCTCATACAAACTACAACATCATTACAATGTTGATGCAAGACTACTACAGACCAAATGTAACGGTTTCCGTTCAAACTCAAAATGAGAAATGGACGCAGTTTGTAACAGTACGATTATGATACACTTGCTACAAGATAACAGTTTTGTGAATCCTTGTCCGAAGTCGGTGAACAGTACTTGACACCTCGCTTTTCATTTTTACTTACATATCCCAACATTTTGATCTATTTGTGTCCACATGTTTAACTGTCACTTGGCTACTGAAAAGAGATGCGTAAAGCTAGCAGCTGTTTGAAATGTAGGATAATGTTCGGCTACAACTCTAAGGAGGCTTTCATACCAAATTGGTTTGGAGAGGTTTTTCTGAACTCTGACGCTATTTCCCCCTCTCTTTTAAATGTTAACTCCTCAAGGTACTGAGATTTACTTAACATGTACAAATAGGCATAAATATAGGCTACAAGGTTGTCGGCATCTCTGAAACCTCCGCATCACCGTGCAGGCACCTGCAACCGGACTGGCAATTCGGCTGGGCTGGAGTCTGGACGTTCATTCATCCACTTGCTATGAACCGTCCGGTGGAGGGGGGGAAAAAAACATATAATAGGTTCCACATACCTTCCTCAGCGTGACAGCCCTTGTTTCCATTCAGCAATAACATCCAAAGCACCGAAATTAGCGTTTTAAAAAGCTCCATGTTTGACGGTCCAGCTTGGCGAAGCTCTGGTCATCTCTCTCCCGCTCGCAACACACCACTCCGATGGTAGAGCCGTCCGGGCTAGTGCGAACTCCGCTCACTACGTGGCTTATTTCATATCTCGGGGGAGGGTGCTGTGCATCGGATTGACATCATGCAAGTGCAATGAAGGAAGATTTCGAAACGAGGGTACAAGAAAGTCGCCTATCAAAGCGCACTGAAATGAATCGCAATGCCAGATGTTTTCACTAGTCGAATATTCCCCCTCTTTGTGAAAAATATATATATTTTTTTTCTCCACCTCGCCTTTGATTTAAACTAAAGTAATGGCAGTGTTGGCTTGGCCTGTCGAACCTTCAGTTTTCAATGTGGGATAGGTGAGCGAAAGGCGAGCCATAATATTTATGAATCTTTCATTTAATGATTGGATTATATACATTTCGATGAAATTAATAGACTAATTAGATCTAGATAATGAAGGGAAGGAAGCATGGGGAACGAAACATCGAATGGCTAGTAAAGATGGCTACACATGTTGACTAGTTGAATAATTAATTAATGGAATAATTGTTCAACACTATTAGCTGACATTGGTCATTTTTTTTAATGTCCAATTTTGAAAAATCAAATGACAGACTAGGCCTTGTATTATTCAGTAGTATGTTGAGATATTGTAGTAGCCCATAGACTGCGTTAAGCCTACACTGTGTTCACTGCAGGCTGTGTATACTTTTGGAGTAATGATTGCCAAAGGAAAGAGAGAGTGAAGGAAATTGGATACAGTTTCACTGATTTGCATCCTGTACAAAGAAATACTGATGCTGCAAATAATTTGAGCTTATTGTATTGACATGTGTGGGCCAAATTGAGCATGTTATTTTTTCAGCTGAGGAGGCAAAACAGTTCATTGGTCTTAGTCAACAGTAACATTTTTGCAAACAGACCAAACTGATGAGGTGAAACAGGTTGTATCTCACAATTTAAAATCAATGTATCTGCATGACAGCTAAAGGCAGACGTTGTGGACTTCTAAACCTTTTTCATTTTTTATGTAATCCTCTGCAGTGTTATGGTTAAGCAACCCCCCCCCCCCCCCCCCCCTGCCAGTTGCCAGCTCAATAGCATTGGTACAAAGAGTTTTTCTAAAACCTGATAACACAAAAAGACATAACACAACTAGTCAAATAGCATGCTTGGTAGAAAGGAAAGGCTTTCATCCCAGCTTTAAAGTACAGAGGCAAAAACACTCTGATTTGGATCAGAAACAGTTTAGTGATTTAGCATGTTATTGTCATAATTATTTAATGCCTGCACAATTACAAAGCTTGGTCTGTGTCAAAATGCTTGTATGAATAAACATAAATTATTTAACAAGTTAAATCTAACAGGGTGGACCGATAAGGGATTTACAATGCATAGACTGCCATAAATCATACATCTAAGGAATTGCATGACATTTGGCACTACTTTGATATAACGCAGATTCTGCTATTTAGCTACTTTTCTGACTTTAATTCCCTCCTAATGAAACAGCAAGTCAACACACATGATGTTCCCCTAAGCAAGGCCTGCCAGACATAATCAAATCAAATGTTATATGCACATGCGCCGAATACAACAGGTGTAGACCTTACAGTGAAATGCTTACTTATAAGCCCCTAACCAACAATGCAGTTAAATAAAAAAAATAGGAATAAGAAATAAAAGTAACAAGTAATTAAAGAGCAGCAAATAAAATAACAATATCGAGACCATATACAAGGCGGTACCGGTACAATGTGCGGGGGCACCGGTTAGTTGAGGTAATATGTACATGTAGGTAGAGTTATTAAAGTGACTATGCATAGATGATAACAACAGAGTAGTAGTGGTATAAAAGAGGGAGGGGGGCAATGCATATAGTCTGGGTAGCCATTTGATTAGATGTTCAGGAGTCTTATGGCTTGGGGGTCGAAGCTGATCTCCTCCCTATAGCCTGTCTAGTCGTTGTGTCATCGGCAAACTTAATGATGGTGTTGGAGCCATGCCTGGCCATGCAGTCATGAGTGAACAGGAAGTACAAGAGGGGACTGAGCACGCACCCCTGAGGGACCCCTGTGTTGAGGATCAGCGTGGCGGATGTGTTACCTACCCGTACCACCTGGGGGCGGCCCGTCAGGAAGTTTAGGATCCAGTTGCAGAGGGAGATGTTTAGTCCCACAGTCCTTAGCTTATTGATGAGCTTTGAGGGCACTATGGTGTTGAACGCTGAGCTGTAGTCAATGAATAGCATTCTCACATAGGTGTTCCTTTTGTCCAGGTGGGAATTGGCAGTGTGGAGTGCAATAGAGATTGCATCATATGTGGATCTGTTAGGGCGGTATGCAAATTGGAGTGGGTCTAGGGTTTCTGGGATAACGGTGTTGATGTGAGCCATGACCAGCCTTTCAAAGCACTTCATGACTACAGATGTGAGTGCCACGGGTCGGTAGTCATTTTGGCAGGTTACCTTAGTGTTCTTGGGCTCAGGGACTTTGGTGCTCTGCTTAAAACATGTTGGTATTACAGACTCGGACAGGGAGAGGTTGAAAATGTCAGTGAAGACACTTGTCAGTTGGTCAGCGCGTGCTCGCAGTACACATGCTGGTAATCCCTGCGGCCTTGTGAATGTTGACCTGTTTGAAGGTCTTACTCACATTGGCTGCGGAGAGTGTGATCACACAGTCTTCCGGAACAGCTGGTGCTCTCATGCATGTTTCAGTGTTTTTTGCCTCGAAGCAAGCATAGAAGTAGTTTAGCTCGTCTGGTAGGCTTGTGTTACTGGGCAGCTCTCGACTGTGCTTCCCTTTGTAGTCTGTAATGGTTTGCAAGCCCTGCCACATCTGACGAGTGTCAGAGCCGGTGTAGTTCGATTCGACCTTAGTCCTGTATTGATGCTTTGCCTGTTTGATGGTTCGGTCTTAGTGCCAGCATCAGTCTGTGGTGGTACAGTATGTAGACAGCTATGAAAAATACAGATGAAAACTTTCTACGTAGATGGTGTGGTCTACAGCTTATCGTGAGATACTCTACCTCAGGCAAGCAAAACCTTGAGACTTCCTTAGATATTGTGCGCCAGCTGTTATTTACAAAAATACATAGTCCGCCGGCCCTTGTCTTACCAGACGCTGCTGTTCTATCCTGCCGATACAGCGTATAATCAGCCAGCTGTATGTTGATAATGTTGTTGTTCAGCCACGACTCCGTGAAGCATAGGATATTACAGTTTTGAATGTCCCGTCGGTAGTTTAATCTTCCGCGTACCCTCGTAAAACTTACCATCCTACCTATCCTCGACTTCAGCGACGTCATTTACAAAATAGCCTCCAACACTCTACTCAACAAATTGGATGCAGTCAATCACAGTGCCATCCGTTTTGTCACGAAAGCCCCATCTACTACCCACCACTGCGACCTGTACGATCTTGTTGGCTGGCCCTCGCTTCATACTCGTCGCCAAACCCACTGGCTCCAGGTCATCTGCAAGTCTCTGCTAGGTCAAGCCCCGCCTTATCTCAGCTCACTGGTCACCATAGCAGCACCCACCCGTAGCACGCGCTCCAGCAGGTATATCTCACTGGTCACCCCCAAAGCCAATTCTTCCTTTGGCTGCCTCTCCTTCCAGTTCTCTGCTGCCAATGACTGGAACGAACTGCAAAAATCTCTGCAGCGGGAGACTCATATCTCCCTCACTAGGTTTAAGCACCAGCAAACAGAGCAGCTCACAGATCACTGCACCTGTACATAGCTCATCTGTAAATAGCCCATCCAACTACCTCATCCCCATACTGTATTTATTTATTTATTTATCTTGCTCCTTTGGACCCCAGTATCTCAACTTGCACATTCATCTTCTGCACATCCTACCATTCCAGTGTTTAATTGCAATATTGTAATTACTTTGCCACCATGGCCAATTTATTGCCTTACCTCTCTTATCCTACCTCTCTTATCCTACCTCATTTGCACATGCTGTATATAGATTTTCTACTGTATTATTGATTGTATGTTTATTCCATGTGTAACTCTGTGTTGTTGTATGTGTCGAACTGCTTTGCTTTATCTTGGCCAGGTCACAGTTGCAAATGAGAACTTGTTTTCAACTAGCCTACCTGGTTAAATAAAGGTGAATTTTTTTTTTTGTATATATATTTTTTTCCCAACGATTGCACGTTTGCTAGTAGAATGGCAGTGGGAGTTTATTCGATCGCCTACAAATTCTCAGAAGGCAGCCCGCCCTCCGGCCCCTTTTTCTCCGCCTTCTCTTCATGCAAATGCCTGGGATCTGTTTCCTGGGTAGCAGTATGTCATTCATGTCGGGCTCGTCGGACTCGTTAAAGGGAAAAAAAGGATTCTGCCAGTTCGTGGTGAGTAATCGCAGTTCTGATGTCCAGAAGTTATTTTCGGTCATAAGAGACGGTAGCAGTAACATTATGTACAAAATAAGTTTAAAAAATAAGTTACAAACAAAGCAAAGAAACAAACAAAAAACACAATTGGATAGGAACACGTAAAACGTCAGCCTTCTTCTCCGGCGCCATCTTGATCCATCTTAAACATACAAATGCACTGTAATAAATGTAATAAGTCGTCTGCACCACACGCTCACATCCTTTCCCCCTATCACACACACACACACCCTTCTCAGCACGAAGATTACCACCCACAGACTGATCCCCTCAGCAGGGGGGCAAGCCAGACCTCCAGACCTGATGAACTTGTCCACTCTGGTCATAAGTCAGGCTACACAGACACCAACCTCTACCCCCAACCACACTTCCACCACTAACACAAAACCAGCAAACCCTCTCTAATCACTTGCAATGGCTCTAGGCATACAGCACAATCAACAATAGATGCACACCTCTACCTTTGTGTGTTTATGCGTGATGTAACTAGATGTCAGCCCCCCCCTTACTCTTTATATAAAAACAGAGGGAGGCGGCATAAAGTCACTTGCCCTTTTTTGTTCTATAGTCCCCCCCAGTCATTCAAGCGGAAGAGGAAAAAGAGGAGAGAAAATGATCGTTTAAGACGCTATTAGGCGGGGAAGAGATTTTAATGTGACACTGGAATCCCTGCTTTGTAAATGTTCCGCTAATCTCTTAACAACCTCTGGGGGATGAACATTGCACAGGGGAGGAGGAGGGGGTAGGGCTATGAGTCCCTGTTGTATTTTACGACTCAATGTGTTATTCCCAAACCACAGCCCTGGAAGTGGTGTCAGCTGAAAGGCATGAATGTGGTGCGCTGAGAGACCTTGCCTGCACACCGATTGACTGGCGACAATAAATATAGACTAGTCCAGGGCTCTCCGACCCCGGAGCGCTACCGTCCTGTAGGTTCTCTCCAACCCTAATCTAGCGCACCTGATTCTAATAATTAGCTGGTTAATAAGCTGAATCAGGTTAGTTACAACTGGGGTTGAAATGAAAACCTACAGGATGGTAGCTCTCCAGGAACAAGGTTGGAGAGCCCTGGACTAGTCATTTAAATGGACACTGGGGAGCCTCCGACATTGTCTAATGCTTTCTTCTGACTGGTGTTAAATGAATGGCCATTCAGCTGTGAGATGAAAAGTCAAGGACGATTCATCTCAGAGCCAGTTTATAATGGAATCAGATGGTAGATAGGATTTCAGTATCGCTTGCCAGATTTGTTTTTATAGCCATTGTTATCACTAGAACACTAGAGTATGTTATGATTTATTGAAATAGTTAATAAGAAATGAATATTTCATGCAAATTGGCCTATAATCATTGTAAAAGAAATCATCAGCACTGTAGAAGGCCTAGTACATTCTATGCCAGCCAAGTTTGAAGAAAAACTCATGCTCGTCCCGAGGAGCTTCATGGGAGATGGGACAACCCGTGGGAGGGTGACAGTCACTGGCTAATGAGTACTTCCTGTTCTCATTAGCAGCGGGTTCCACAGCTGAAATGTCCCTCAAGGTTGTCCTTCCTGTTGGTGGCACATCGGGGGTTTCGGGACACAGCTGGTTTTCTACCGCGGGTTGTCTACTTTTCTACACCGGCACAACAATTAAGGCTTGACACATTTGTCACACATTTTTAATAATGCATTCCAGCTCTGTTGTAACTTTCAGTTGCGGTCCCCTCGCCAAAGGTTCGTTTTTAATCTGATCAGCACAGGAGGATATAGGTCAGAGAGAAGGCCTTAAAGAGTTGACAATGGAAGAGCAGGAAAGGAGGGAGGGAATTACAACACGATGCCAAAGTAGAAGTAGTGTCCATGTGGCAGTTTGCAGATAAGAGCCATGACTAAGTAATCAGGAATAATGGTGTGATCCACACGGACACATTCCGAGATGCTCCGTCCGACCAGACCTCAGAGCATGCCAGGTCCGAGGCGACTCGGTGGGAAACGTAAGCCTCTCCGATATCCCGTTGCCATGGGGTCTTATTCCCACCACCTCTATAAATATCAATAAAGATAGCGATGTCTGTTTTAAGTAATGATAAACAGACAGGCAAGGCAGTTAGTCTCGGGGCTATGTGAAATGTGTGTCTTCCTGACTGTCAATTTTGTATTTAAATGTGAGTGTATATCTGGGGTTCTGGGGACGTTTATCGGTCGTGATGACGCTCCATGTAGGTGATGGAAGATTAGGGGCCGCCGCTGTTTCCAATTTATGGAGCTGACTTCAGACGGGCAGGGAGATGGAACACAGTGCCCCACTTCCCCTCCTTCGTCGTCCCTCCTTATTAGAGTTCACTGGTTATCAATGAGAGGTCCGACATTTCCCAATGTGTCCGAAATGAAAGCATCTCCTTTCTGTCCATTGAGACGTCGGCCACTATAACATGATGAAAGATTGGCAATTGGGTTTGAGTTGATGTTAAGGTAAAATCTTAGAGCCTACTCGTTATCTTCATACTTTGCCAAAGAGCAATATACTGCAAAATCATTATTGCTGAAAATAAATACATGTGTAGAGGTCTCTGAATAGGATACTAAAGTGTGAACTTTAACACTGGTAAAGAGCAGGCCAACTTTGTTGGCACTGATCCAGTATGTGGCCTGCAGTATGTAACATGTTAACTGCTAGTTTTTGTCTTAATGATGCTGAGCCTTGCAGCCTTTCAAACCACATTTTAGAGGAATGTGCAATTTGTCTCCAGAGCAGGGACAGGAAGGGAGAAAGAAGGGCAGGAAAAATCAATTGCAGGGAATATGAGAAAGAGAGAAAGAGAGAGGGAGGGAGAGCGAGAGTGAAAAATGTGTTGATTTGTCAGCATGGGCTGGATGTCTCTGGACACGCCAATGAGAATTTATCATGAAAGACAAATTGCCTTTGTTGCAGCGGTATTCTCCCTGTGTTTGTGTGTGTGTGTGTGTGTACTGTACTTGAGAAATAATATATTTTTTAGCATTCTAGACTTGGTCATACATGATTACCTCCAAGGCCAAGTTGACCAATGACAATAATGACCTTATTGGTCGTTTAACCCATACCTTACTTATAGCAACACAAGAGAAACATCACTCCTATTAGTGTCTTCATTGTACCCTACTACCTCAAAGCATACAGTGCATTCGTAAAGTATTCAGACCCCTTGACTTTTTGTCACGTTACAGCCTTATTCTAAAATGAATGAAATATTTTTTTTTCCCCCTCTCATCAATGTACACCCATAATGACAGCAAAAACGTATTTTTATTTAAAAAAAAACATTTTTGCTAAAAAATAAACTGAAATATTACATTTACATAAGTATTCAGACCCTTTACTCAGGACTTTGTTGAAGCACCTTTGGCAGCGATTACAGTCTTGAGTCTTCTTGCATGTGATGCTACATGCTTGGCACACCTGAATTTGGGGAGTTTCTCCCATTCTTCTCTGCAGATCCTCTCAAGCTCTGTCAGGTTGGATGGGGAGCGTCGCTGCACAGCTATTTTCAGGTTTCTCCAGAGATCGGGTTCAAGCCTGGGCTCCGGCTGGGCCACTCACGGACATTCAGAGACTTGTCCCAAAGCCACTCCTGCGTTGTTTTGGCTGTGTGCTTAGGGTCGTTGTCCTGCTGGAAGGTGAACCTTCGTCCCAGAGGTCCTGAGTGCTCTGGAGCAGGTTTACATCAAGGATCTCTCTGTACTTTGCTCCGTTCATCTTTGTCTCAATCTTGACTAGTCTCCCAGTCACTGCCACTGAAAAACATCCCCACAGCATGATGTTGCCACCACTATGCTCCACTGTAGGGATGGTGCCAGGTTTCCTCCAGACGTGACTCTTGGCATTTAGGCCAAAGAGTTCAATCTTGGGCTGGATTGACTTCGTAATCTTGGTTTCATCAGACCAGTGAATCTTGTTTCTCATGCTCTGAGAGTCCTTTAGGTGCCTTTTGGCAAACTCCAAGCGGGCTGTCATGTGCCTTTTACTGAGGAGTGGCATCTGTCTGGGCACTCAACAATAAAGGCCTGATTGGTGGAGTGCTGCAGAGATGGTTGTCCTTCTGGAAGGTTTTCCCATCTCCATAGAGGAACTCCTGGAGTGGCATATGTCTGGACACTCAACAATAAAGGCCTGATTGGTGGAGTGCTGCAGAGATGGTTGTCCTTCTGGAAGGTTTTCCCATCTCCGTAGAGGAACGTCAGAGTGACCATCTTGTTCTTGGTCACCTCCCTGACCAAGGCCCTTCTCCCCCGATTGCTCAGTTTGGTTGGGCGGCCAGCTCTAGGAAGTGTCAGTGATTCCAAACTTCTTCCATTTAAGAATGATGGAGGCCACTGTGTTCTTGGGGACCTTCAATGCTGCAAACATTTGTTGGTACCCTTATCCTGATCTGTGCCTCGACACAATCCTGTCTCAGAGCTCTACGGACAATTTCTTCGACCTCATGGCTTGGTTTTTTTCTCTGACAACTGTGGGACCTTATATAGACAGGTGTGTGCCATTCCAAATCATTCCAATCAATTGAATTTACCACAGGTGGACTTCACTCAAGTTGTAGAAACATCATGATCAACAACATGATCAATTGAAACAGGATGCACCTGAGCTCAATTTCAAGTCTCCTAGCAAAGGGTTTGAATACTTAGGTAAATAAGTATAATATATTTCTAAAAACCTGTTTTTTCGCTTGATGATTATGCGGTATTGTGTGTAGATTAATGAGGAAAATTGTTAATTTAATCAATTAACATAACAAAATGTGGAAAAGGGGAAGGGGTCAGAATTCTTTCGGAATGCACTGTACATACAGTCAGGTCCGAAATATTGGCACCCTTGATAAAGATTAGCTGTACAGATAACGTATCTTAATTTGAGCCAGTTTCACACAGCAGGAAAATAATCCTGCAGCAATAGGAAATGTGAATTGTTATGTATATTACTATAGTATAATATAATTTTCAAATAACAATTAGCATTCAAAATAGCTTAGTATTTGTTTTATTTTATATAGATGTCGTATCTTTATTCGATCATCCTGTTGTTGCAGGAATTTTCCTGCACAGCAGGAAATGCAAACTTGTAGTGCATTCAAGGTTTAAAAAGTATTCTGGAGTTTGTAATTTCCACTTAAAAATGTCAGGCTTACATTTTAGTCATTTTTTTTGGTTGAGACTTGATTTGCCCTAATGAAAAATGTATCAACCCCTACAAAAAAATGTAGATTAATTGTACACTGAACAAAAATGTAACGTAACAATTTCAAAGATTTTACAATTCATATAAGGAAATCCGTCAATTGACGTTCAATTCATTAGGCCCGAATCTATGGATTTCACATAACTGGTAATACAGATATACATCTGTTGGTTACAGATACCGTTAAAAAAAAGTAGGGGCGTGGACCAGAAAACCACCATTTGTCTCATGCAGAGAGACACATCTCCTTTGCATAGAGTTGATCAGGCTGTTGATTGTGAGCTGTGGAATGTTGTCCCACTCCTCTTCATTTGCAGTGCGAATTTGCTGGATATTGACCGGAACTGGAACACGCTGTTGTACACGTCGATCCAGAGCATCCCAAACATGCTCAATTGGTGGCATGTCTGGAGTATGCAGGCCATGGAAGAACTGGGACATTTTTTTGCTTCCAGGAATTTTATACAGGTCGTTGTGACATGGGGCCGTGCATTATCATGCTGAAACATGAGGTGACGGCAGTGAATGAATGGCATGACAATGAGCCTCAGGATCTCATCACGGTATCGCTGTACATTCAAATTGCCATCGATAAAATGCAATTGTGTTCGTTGTCCGTAGCTTATGCCTGCCCATACCATAACCCCACCGCCACCATGAGTCACTCTGTTCACAACATTGCAATTAGCAAAACCACTCACTCACACGACGTCATGCTCACTGCCTGCCATCTGCCTGGTACAATTCAAACCGTGATTCATCCGTGAAGAGCACACTTCTCCAGCGTGCCAGTGACCATTGAAGCTGAGCATTTTCCCACTGAAGTCGGTTACAACTACAGTTCGGTCAAGATCCTGGTGAGGACGACGAGCACCCAGATGAGCTTCCCTGCGATGGTTTATGACAGTTTGTGCAGAAATTCTTCACTTGTGCAAACCCACAGTTTCATCAGCTGTCCGGACGGCTGGTCTCAGACGATCCCGCAGGTGAAAAAGCCGGATGTGGAGGTCCTGAGCTGGCGTGGTTAAATGTAGTCTGCGTTTGAGGCCGGTTGAAAGTACTGCCAAATTCCCTAAAACGACATGGAGGCGGCTAATGGTAGAGAAATCAACATTCAATTCTCTGGCAACAGCTCTGGTGGACCTTTTTGCAGTCAGCATGCCAATTGCACAAAACTTGAGACATCAATTCTAGCTCCATATCATCGATGATCCACCACAATATTTTACAGTAGGTATGAGAATTTCATGTGTTTGCTGACATTTCTTGATTCCAAAGAGCCCTATTTTCATGTCATCTGACCATAGCACCGGTTCCAATCCAAGTGTCAATGCAATTTAGCAAACTCCAGGCGGTGCTGTGGCATGAAAATGGAGCTCTTCAAGGCACGCCAGTGGTGGCCAAAGAGCCAGGAGGCTGAAACTTGGCCACAATCTTCCAGCAAGACAATAACTCCAAGCACACATCTAAATCCACAAAGAAATTATTAAATTGACCATAGAATCTACATTTTGCAATGGCCATCTCAGTCTCTGGACTTGAACCCCATTGAAAAGCTGTGGTTTAAATTGAAGAGGGCAGTCCATAAGCGCAGATGAAGAATATCAAAGATCTGGAAAGAACCTGTATGGAGAAATGGTCTAAGATCCCTCCCAATGTGTTCTCTAATCTCATAAAACTTTTTTTTTTTTTAAGGCTCTGTGTAATTATTCTTACAAGGGGAAGGTGCTGTAGTATTGTAAACATTTGTGACAATAATCGTTAATCTTTTTTAATATTTATTTGTATTACTTGTTAAACAAAATCTCTTTCTCTGTGCAATTTTACTGTATGTACCTACCCACCTCAAGCAGGTTGACGTTTATTGTCATGAGTCTTGACCTGGAGGCAGAACTGAGCGATTTTTTTTTTTTTTTTTTTTTTTTTATTAAAATTTATTTTTTAAATTTATTTTATTTTTTATTTAAAAAAAAAAAATGATTATTTTTTGTAATTTTTTTCCCTTAGATTGGCCAGCTGCAAAGTCAAAATTGTCATATAATGTAAAAATGTATGAAAACAAAAAATGTGGTCTTCATTTAAGGTTTAGGCATTAGTGTTAGCAGTGTGGATAGGTTTAAAATAAGATTTTATGACTTTGTGGTTGTGCCAGAACAAGATTTATGACAAACGCTAACCTGTCTGCCTTTAATCCCAATTCAATTATGTAGTACTTACATTTGTACAGGTACCTTGTAAATACATTATTGTAATGTATTAATGTGTGTGCCTGCCCGCCCTACACTATAGTTACCATACTTACCAATGTAACAACCTTACCTGTTTTTACTGTAGCAGCACCCAAAATGGGGAGAGAGCTTGAGAGAGAGAGAGACTAAGTCAGATCTTTTCACCACCTTTGTTTACACAATGATGCTGGATGATAGTCTCAGAATTGCAGGTAAGATTGGGTCTCCCGAACTGAATATGATTGCCGAAGAATAACCTTTGCTAAGCCCAATAGAGCGCACTGGGTAGGACTGATGTGAGATTTCTTTGCAGAATCTTGAAGTATCAGATAGCAGGTCATTTTCACCTCAAAGCACTCTTAAAGCTACTGGAGGTAGATTGTGGTTGATAGCTGGCAGCAGGATTGAAAAAGCTATTCAGACACCTTGGAAACTTTAACTGCCAACTTTCGATTGCAATAGCTACCATTTTGTTCTTAGTTATATAGATCTTTCCAGATGCTAAACTCAACAAAACAAGAAACGTCCCTTTTTCAGGACCCTGTTTTTCAAAGATAATTCGTAAAAATCCAAATAACTTCACAGATCTTCATTGTAAAGGGTTAAACACTGTTTACCACTAACAGCTTACAGACAGTAGGCAATTAAGGTCACAATTATGAAAACTTAGGACACTAAAGAGGCCTTTCTACTGACTCTGAAAAACACCAAAAGAAAGATGCACAGGGTCCCTGCTCATCTGCGTGAACGTGCCTTAGGCATGCTGCAAGGAGGCATGAGGACTGCAGATGTGGCCAGGGCAATAAATTGCAATGTCTGTACTGTGAGACCCCTAAGACAGCGCTACAGGGAGACAGGGCGGACAGTTGATCGTCCTCGCAGTGGCAGACCACGTCTAACACCTGCACAGGATCGGTACATCCGAACATCACACCTGCGGGACGGGTACAGGATGGCAACAACAACTGCCCGAGTTACACCAGGAACGCACAATCCCTCCATCAGTGCTCAGACTGTCCGCAATAGGCCGAGAGAGGCTGGACTGAGGGCTTGTAGGCCTGTTGTAAGGCAGGTCCTCACCAGACATCACCGGCAACAACGTCGCCTATGGGCACAAACCCACCGTTGCTGGACCAGACAGGACTGTCAAGAAGTGCTCTTAACTGACAAGTCGCGGTTTTGTCTCACCAGGGGTGATGGTCGGATTTGCGTTTATTGTCGAAGGAATGAGCGTTACACCAAGGCCTGTACTCTGGAGCGGGATCGATTTGGAGGTGGAGGGTCCGTCATGGTCTGGGGCGGTGTGTCACAGCATCATCGGTCTGAGCTTGTTGTCATTGCAGGAAATCTCAACGCTGTGCGTTACAGGGAAGACATCCTCCTCCCTCATGTGGTACCCTTCCTGCAGGCTCATCCTGACATGACCCTCCAGCATGACAATGCCACCAGCCATACTGCTCATTCTGTGTGTGATTTCCTGCAAGACAGGAATGTCAGTGTTCTGCCATGGCCAGCGAAGAGCCCGGATCTCAATCCCATTGAGCACGTCCGGGACCTGTTGGATCGGAGGGCGAGGGCTAGGGCCATTCCCCCCAGAAATGTCCGGGAACTTGCAGGTGCCTTGGTGGAAGAGTGGGGTAACATCTCACAGCAAGAACTGGCAAATCTAGAGCAGTCCATGAGGAGGAGATGCACTGCAGTACTTAATGCAGCTGGTGGCCACACAAGATACTGACTGTTACTTTTGATTTTGACCCCCCCTTTGTTCAGGGACGCATTATTCCATTTCTGTTAGTCACATGTCTGTGGAACTTGTTCAGTTTGTCTCAGTTGTTGAATCTTGTTATGTTCATACAAATATTTACACATCTTAAGTATGGACCCACAATATCTGCCGTAGCTTCCCTGTATATTATCCACTGCACTCCCAAACATCATCTCAAACCACTTTTGGTGGAAGAATAAGCTTTTTTACTGTGGCGTAAACCTTTTGTAGTGTAAACTTCAGTGTCACCTTTTGTCTTACTTATGATGCACCTGGAGTTCACTGTAACAGTTGAAACATTGCATTATGAACAAGGCAAAAATAATGTCTGCTATATTTGAGTTTCATTGTGCATTTAATACCCAAACTATTTGATGCAGCACTGCAAACAGCACTCTGTTGTCTGAGCTACTCTCCCTCTCCCCCCAGAACCCATATGTCTACTTTTGAACTACCTGTCAATCATAAAGTACAAATTGATGAGTCGTAATGCACGCTGTCAACATTAGTCTGCCGCATCCCGAACACAGACAGCTACTTGAAGAGCTCTTTATTTACACAGCACGATAAGAGGGAGTGTCAACATCTCCATTCCTCTTCCAAACCCGAGTCTGCGCTGCTGTTCAATTTCCTGCGACAACAGAGATATTTACATAATTGATTACATTCAAACCAAATGAAGCATCAGACAAACAGGATGTATATGCAGATTGATGACATATGCTCAGAGAGGGACGGAACGCTGAAAGATTAATGCATCACAAAAGGTGAGGGGGCCAAATGCAGATGAGAAGCTAAGAGCATGCAAATTCAAAGTGAATATTCATGCCATCCAATTGGGGTCCTCCTTGGGATTTCCGGAGATGTGTGAATGAAAAATATTGTTCTTAAACTTTGGCTGAACTTTCTCCACCACCTCGTCATTAAATATGGAACAGTGTGTGAACGCGTACTAACATGAAATGAAAACATTTTTGCAAGTAGACAAATTCAGCAGTTTTGTTAAGTATGCAGTTCCGTCGAGGGCAGCTGAAAATTCAATCTGGTATTCAAATAGTATGTGCGTATGGCTGCATGCGTCTCATTTTTGTAGCCATTTTTTTTTTCAATTATCTGATGACTTTGTTGAAGTCACCTCTAAAAAGTTTGACTTCAATGTGAAGACTGACGTAGTTTGGATGCATATCAGGAATACAATTTCACCAATATCAGCTCAAAATTGCTAATATGCTCACCTGAGGCCCAAAGAAATTACATTGCACTGTGGGGAGTGACCATTTCAAGTTAACTAGATTCCCCCTTGTCAAGAGCAAAATATTTAATATTCTACTGCTGCCTCACAATCCAAGTAACACAAAATAAAGCGAAAAACTGGATCTAGAAAACATTCAGCTATTATTGGAGGAAAATGGAAGTTAGATGTGCAAGATAATCCTAAATGATCAAGGAAGCACAGTGTTTCAGCTAAAAAGCTTTTATCAGGCAACATGAGAAGCAGATCATTTGTAAAGCTTGTTAGAATAAGATGATTAGTTTTCAGCTCCCACTGCTGGGATGCTTACTGTACAGTCTGAGCAGACTGGGATTCTGAGATTAGTAGTGTCCGTTGCTGCACTGTAACTGCAGTGCTTTCATTATGTAACTCAGACTACATTTTGACAACAGAGCAATAAACATATTCTTATGGACATAACACAACAATCTGAAGGTTTGTTTATTTTATCCATCTTACTAATTATACCCTAGCATGGACACACACACACTGTGCATGCCCAATCTCTCTCTCTCTGAGGCTGACTGGTGTTAGGACATCAGAAGGAAATTAAACCTCATCGAGCGTGGTCTCCTAATGCCCAGAGCACTTCAAGCTGTCATGCCTCTTATCTCGCCATCCTTCCATCTCTCTGTGGTCTCTCACATGCTAACAAACGTGGTAGCCTTCTGCGCTGTGCATTACCATGCACTGGGTTGTGTGTAGGCTTTGTTTGCTGAAATTAACAATGACAATGGCTTGAAAAAGGACCCTCAAAGTAAAAATACACAACCTGCTTAAAGATGTGTGTTATGTATGTGTGTGAGCTTGTGGGTATACGCGCTTGTCCTATATTGACTTCACTGTATGTGTTTTGTGTTCTATATTGACTTCCCATGTAGGGATCTGAAAGGATCTGTGGGTGTCCCGCTGTTGGTAATGGTAACACAGATCAATGAGCTGAAGAACACACCAAGGCAAGGCAATCCCATCACTATGGATAGGAGGAGGAGAGGAGGGGGGAGGATTGTGAGGCAAGCTAAGCTATTCGTTAGCACCCGTTAGAATATCAGAGAGCTTATTTCTGTTCTAGGATCAGAGACAACAGCTTAGTGTGATGAAGAGCATGAAAAGGAAATATACTCTTTAGGGTAAGGAAACCCCAGTATTTTTGTTAAATGCTACTGAAATCTCTCTCTTCCTGGAAAAATGGCTAGAAAATAATGTTATAATTTTCTAAATGTCACTTTCAAATGATCTCACCTCCCTCCCTGCCTACCTACCGCTGGTCTAAATTCTAATTATGTAAATGTCATGGAGAAGCTCTTTCAAAGCAGCCTCATTGTTCCATGGAGGGGTGCTGCTATTTCTCACTTGGACCGCATAAGCATAAACATTTGGGTAATTATGTGTAGGAGACACCAGCACTAATTGGGCTAACCGTTAGCATGGTAATTAACATTTAATTGGCTGCAACCTGTTTCGCGCACGTAGGGCTGCCACTCAAATAATCATACCATTGTGCCTACTGTAATCATACCGTTGTACATGCTCCTCCCTATGCGCTTTCGTTTAGCCAAACATGAAATTGAGTCGACCGGGTGGCTTATCTGTCTGTGTTTTGTCTATCCACTAGCTCAACACAATCCATCCATCTTTTAACGACAACCCATTAAGTTGAGATGACCACTCTGTGCGTTAATACGGCACACGTAAGATGTAGGCTTGAGTGTTGTTATTTTTATTGTACCTGACACCGTGTTGCCCTGCCGGCTTGCCGATTTTCAGCGACGAGCCCAGCGCTACTTCTACGACTGTGCTTTCCAAAGTTTTGGAACTAGCCAAATTGTTAGTGTGTGAAGAGAGCCTATCACCGTTGATTCGAGCCTCTTCAACACTCACCGCGAGGGAGGCATTGGTCAGAAAGCCCACACAGACACCACGCGCTGACTACGTATGAGAAAGAGGCGGAAAGCGAGAGGTGACGTCATCCTTTGCGGCATGCTGAGCGAACAAGCCGGACAACAACTGCGTTCTGTCCCTCGAGCCAGCGTCGGCACAGTCCCAGGCCGCTTATCACATTACTTCTCTCATAGCAAAACATGAATCTTCATTGAGGGAAATAAATAAGAGGCCCGGCTTCATAAAAACCGACCGAGTCTGAGTCTGTAATGAGATTTGTCACTCTCTCTTCCCCCTATTACAGCTGCTGATGTGATTATGCGGCGAGCTTGGCGGGCAGCGACGGTGTCCGTATGATGGGCAGACGCAGGAAGTTACCATGCTGTGCTCTGTCACGTTGGGCCAGAGCTGCTGCTGCCCAGACCTGACAGTTTCCTGTCTGAGGAGAGGCTTGGCAGACGTGTCATTCACCATTCACACAGACTGAAGCAGACACAGTCGCACACTGGGAAAATTAAATGCTCTCAAACACTGACCAGCTGCACATTAATTCCCTGTTTTTTGCCCATGAGTGAAAACCCGCACTCCCACCCACACACACACACACACACACACACACACAATTATAGTACAGTGCAGTGTCTGTATCAGACACCATCATTAGACCACATTTTCCCAGTGCCTTGCACTAGTGCTATTACTCCAAGCATTGTATGTCCGGTGTGTATGTACATGTGTATGCATACATACAGTGTGTGTGTGTGTGTGTGTGTGTGTGTGTGTGTGTGTGTGGCGGCTGAGGGGGTAAGGGGGATGGTAGCTCCATTTAACCTCTGTCTTAACAGTGGGGCTCTTTGCCCCTGAAAACAACAGCAGCAGTTCTGTCCACTCCACTAGACCAACCACAGAGATTAGAGATCTATAGATCCACAGACTACAAATGATTGAATATATTAACGCTGAGCCCGCTGCATGTGTGTTAGTGGGGTTATTTTGCCTCCTGAGTTCGATAAGCTTGGGCGCGCAGACGGGATGGGTCTTTTGACCAACAGATATGCTAGGAAATATGGGTCACAGCTGGAGGGTCAAACGATGAGAGGAGACTCCTGGGGGAGAGGAGACGAGTGGCTTGCTGGTCTAGGCAAGAGCTCCTCTACTGTACAATGGCAATAAGCGACGTCATAATATTATGTCAACGTCTAGTCGGTTTATTGGGAATTTAAGAGAATTTGTGTTGAGCAATTGGCGCGGGCAACTATGGGGCAAAACAGGCAGGTTTGGCTTAGATTGTTGACAACATGTAAACTCTTTTTAAGTCTCCGATGTTTTATTGAAAGCATACATACATTTGCACAATGAGGACTTGTTGTCTCAAATACATTGGTGTAGTTGTTGGTAAATTAGCTAGCACATTTTTGGCAACAAGATAAAACTAGCTGAATCGAGCCACCTACGATTCCCCACATGGCAGCCTCTTGTCATTGTTGCTAGCTATCTGGCCATCCGGAGTCACAACATACAGACTTCTGCCACATTGAAGCGGGCACATCATTTGTGGCTTGCTAACCTGTCTCTGTTTAAATGTAAGTGGTAGTCTCTGGTTATTATGATTCATCTATGGATGCATACTCTAGTCTGAAAAGTGTTTTTTTTTTTTATGGCAGAGAAAGAGATTTGAGTAATCTCCTTCTAGCCTTCAGAAATAAGCATTTATTGAAAGTGGTTTGGATCCGTGCAGTTTGAATGGTCCGCGTTGTTTTTTAATGGCTGGCCTATGGTTCTTTTTGAGTCGGAGTACTTCCAGGCTCACCTACTGCGAATCGTGACTGGTGGTGTTATTATTTGGCTTCAGTTTCTTTGGGCCGACAATTGGTTGCTACAGTTACCGAAGCCCAGCCTAGTTGTGGTTGCCAATGAGACACAATCATGAGAAGGCCCTACATGCATACTTACCAGGGTGTTACTGATGCTGCAAACATTTCCCTTTCTCCACTCTGCTCTCTTTTTCTCTAATTCTGATCTCACTGTTTCAATCCCCATTTTCTATTACTCTCTCCTCTCTCTTTAGCTCTCTCTCCCCCTCTTGCTGGCTTAGACACTCTGGCAGCTGGATTCAGAGTAAACTGGGTAGGTGGAAGAGGGGGAGGGTGCAGCCTCTCCCTGGCACAGCTCCCCTCCTGGCAGGCAGGACTAGGGGTAAACTAGGAAGGTTACCCTTGCCCAGCACCGATGCCCAGTGTCAGGTTGGCATTGTGTCCGTCTGTCCCTATGGCATCTGTTGATGTGGGTGAGATGAACCCACCTCGGCCGCCAATACACCAGCCAACCGGGAGGATGACGTACAAACACTATCACACACAGCACTCACGCATAAACGCTCTCTCACACACACACACACACATCTAATCACATGCTTACACTGCCACACGAAATCCTCCACTGCCACAAATCCACACAAAGGCACAGGCCTACTGTCTCCTTCCCTTCTCACACACACAATATCATCATGCATACACTCTCATCACCAACCAGCTTCCCTGTGAAAACGTCCCCATCGTCACTTAATATAGTTAACACATTATTTTCCAATAAAGAAAACGGCACAAAATAACAAAGTGATGATCTCGGCGCTAAATCCATGATTTATCCTCTATTTGGATGCATACAGTGTGCATACAGTACTTCATCCCAGTTCACCTCCACTCACCTTTTTCCCCAAATAAGGGAGCGTTTGGATCAAATGTCAGAGTGCTCCGTCACTAGAGACTTGGGTAACTGGCATGGTGCGCTTCGTGGTGGGCGGGATGAATAAATCATGTATCAAATCTTAACGGGAGCTTGAATCCATCCGCCTTGCCGGGCCCCCTGTGAGCTGACCTGAGGAGGTAAAAACGCGCGGAGGGCTAAGCATATACTGTACTTTCTCCCTAGCCCGTACGCCCACACCCCACCCCAGGCTTGCTGTCCGTCTCTCACATACACATAGACTAACACGCACAGATGGATCTGAGCATGCAGCATTTTTTTGGGCTGGGCATTGATGCCCAAATGTAATATCATTGGTGTATCTTGTACATTTCTATCCTACAAAATTGAGGATGCTCATGCCTCCTTAGTTTCAATTGGCATGCATGACACCTCTGGTCATGGACGCAGACACACGCACACACTCACAATCATATGCACCTGGAGAGCAAAGCTACTCCTAAGATGACCTTTTCAACAAGTGTGTCCAGTTGCCTTGGTCCTGCCTAACGTGGAGCTAATATCCTTCCTGGATGTCTAGCACATGGTGGTGGCGAGATAATGTCTGCTTAAACGTAACCGAATCAAGGAGGTGACGCCCTTACCTGGAATCTCTCTACGTCGGTATGTGTGCCGCCCCCTTCCTTCTCCTCCCTGTTTTTCCATCTCTCCGCTGATCTTCGTGAACGCACAGGAAGATTATTCCCATTCCATGTCTTCTAAAATGGGAGGGAGGAGGGAAAAGCACCAAGCAGGAATTCCCCCCACTATTCCCCCCCACTATTCCCAGACGATAATAACAGCATTCTCAGTGTTGGGATAACAAACAGCTCCATCTGCTTCTTGTCCTCTGGAATCTCTCTCACAAAGAGGCTATTCCATTAGGCTCAGGAATGGGCTAGCTAGTCATTTAAATCTGTTTACAAGAAAACAGAGAGGGTACGTGCTACATGGCCCCTAAAAATTGACACGGAAAAGACTGATCTGGAAACCAAAATGGGTGTCAGTTTTGCGTGCACAGGCCTCAAATCATCTCCTTTGACTTATACCTGTTTCCATGTCTGGCTAAGAAGAAGATAAAAGTCCAAAATAAAACATAGTACAAAGTCAGTTTGAATGACACTGAGGGGCAGTGTTTTTATAACTAATGCCAGTTTGCCTGAGGCTGATGCCATGCAGGTGTTGGTACACATGCATATACACACACACACACCCTCATTCAAATACACACACACACATGTAATAGTGATATATATATATATATATTATTTTTTTATTTATTTATTTTTATTTATTTATTATTATTTTTTTCTGGGGGGGGGGGTCTCGGATGGTTGAGGGACAGCTATTGGGGAACTGTGGGGGGGGGGGGGGGTGTTGGAGGGTTCGGGTCCCCGTTTTGTTTGGCCTGGTGGGAGATCTGTCAACGTGAGCTTGAGCAGGGCGTTGACTCTGGATGTTTCTGTCTGTCACTCTGAATGGCAGTCTGTTGGGTGACTGGTGTGGTTAATGAGTGGCTTCACTGCAAGTATATTGTATGTTTTGGATATTGAATAAAATAATAATAATAAAAAATCAAATAAAAAAAGATTAGAAATAGTCTTTTGGTAGTTTTGATGGTGCAAAAATGGCTCGCAATGTCTTTTAGATTGTCTGAAAAAAGAGCAGGACTATTTTGGCTCCATTATGAGAACCCTGACACATGGTGTGATAAGATTATTCTCCAGTCTGCCAGAGGAGAAAATGGTAATAAAATTCTCTTAACAAGGCTCTTTTATTGCCTTCCTGCTGTTTTCATCTCTTCTCAGCTGCTCGTTCTGCGTTTTTCAACAGCTCCCAATCTAATGCCCCCAAATTAGTCAGGGAGCCAAGCTGAGGGGAGGAATGGCTAGACTAGTTAGGCCCATTCATGTTTTACCAAAGCTTTCTCTTTTTAGGTCAAACCTGCTGTTAACCCGCTGAGCTAAAGCCCTAGGCATTGACTTAACACAAGATAACACACGTTTTCAGATCTTAGGCAAGGTTACTCTTCAAGCTAGGTTAGTCATCACCACCCTCTGATACACACACACACACACACACACACACAGACACACAGCCCTGTACTGACATGAGATGGTGGGATACAGATGCGGAGGGGACACAGATGGACACGGACACTGGCTGTTTGTCAACTGAAGTCGACAGGCGTCTGGCATTCCTCCTTTTTTAATTATATTTCTGTTGTGTAAAGTCAAGTGTTGATGACTTTACACAACAGGAAGCAAGAAGGGCCCTGTAAGGCAGAGGGACTCGCATATTTGCTCGTACGGCACGGAACACACACGCACGTCACAGAACACACACACACACACACACACACACACACACACACACACACACACCAAAAACATACACAGAAGAGCTGGGGACAGCAGGGCTCACCACATGATGCAGATGTTTAAGGGTGGAGGTAATCTCCCATGAATATTCCATCTCAGCAGCGGGCTTCCATTTTAATTATTAGCCTCTCCCTGGCCCTCCGTGATGCCAAGGCCAGGTAAAGAAGCTCAGCAAAACCACTTTTTTCAACCCCACAAAATGCTATTTTATGTCAAAAAGAGCACAGCGGTCTCTGAGCCCACATACTATGTGGTGTGTGTGTGTGTGTGTGTGTGTGTGTGTGTGTGCGCGCCGTGTGTATGTGAGAATGTGTGTGTGTGCCGTGTGTATGTGATAATATGTGTGTGTGCGCAGTGTGTGCGCAGTGTACATTTTAAGAGAAGTTAGTATATGCACTGACACACACCCGCCCACACACGCATGAATGTTCACATATTACTGCCATGGCCAGAATGTATATTTCCATGATATTAAGGGCAGAGGTCTTGATCTCACCTGATATGTCACTCCATCAGGCCAAAAGGATTATACTTGAGTTTATTATAAACGCAATGATATATTCCACACAGTATTCCCCTTCAATGACTTTATGTCAAAACTAGAATAAGTTCGTAATTCAATTCTATACAGGTACCACTGACACTCACAGTAATACTTGTCCAACTCACCTTCCTAGAGTATACTTTCCTATGACCTTGGTCAGTTGCAGGTCGTTGCTAACCCGTGCCTCTTTACACTACGAGGCTCAAGTGAGGACTTTATCAGCTTGTACCATAAACCAGTAAGCTGTGTGCTACCTCTGCCGCTCTCTGAGCCTCCATGGCAATCGTAATCACAAGGACATCCACGGGCTGCACTGTGGGGACCTATTACCATAATCAGGCCACATAAGACAGGTATTCAATTAGCTGCAGGGAGAGCCCATAAATACGCACAGGGCCTGCTAATGCTAAACCCTCTGGCAGGACCTCATAGAGAGATTTAGTAGGCCTGAATTGGGATTGTCTCTGGGTTTCTCTGTTCATTATTTTCTTCTGGTAGGTATTCATTCTATTTAAGCTTAAACATTTTTTAAAGTAAGACTGGTATATAGGCCATGTAAAATGTACATATTTCAACTTCAGTTAAAGCATGATACTAGGATTTACAATAAACAAAAACATTTTAATATCCCAATTGCATTAAACCAGTTCCCTGTTTTTCTTCTCAAACTCTTTATATACTGAAAAATATATATAAACGCAACATGCAACAATTTCAAAGATTTTACTGAGTTACAGTTCATATAAGGAAATCAGTCAATTCAAATAAATTCATTAGGCCTTAATCTATGGATTTCACATGACTGGGCAGGGGTGCAGCCATGGGGATCCAGGCCCAGCCAATCAGAATGAATTTTTCCCCACTAAAGGGGAAAGAAATACTCCTCAGCAACCCCCAGACGATCCCGCAGCTGAAGAAGCCGGATGTGGAGATCCTGGGCTGGCGTGGTGACACATGGTCTGCGGTTGTGAGGCTGGTTGGACGTACTGCCAAATTCTCTAAAACGACATTGGAGGCAGCTTATGGTAGAGAAATTAACAACCTCTGGCAACAGCTCTGGTGGACATTCCTGCAGTCAACACGCCAGTTGCACGTTCCCTCAAAACTTATCTGTGGCATTGTGTTGTGTTACAAAACTGCACATTTTAGAGTGGCCTTTTATTGTCCCCAGCACAAGGTGCACCTGTATAATGATCATGCTGTTTAATCTGCTTCTTGATATGCCACACCTGTCAGGTGGATGGATTATCTTGGCAAAGGAGAAATGCTCACTAACAGGGATGTAAACAAATGTGTGCACAACATTTTTGAGAAATACGCTTTTGGTGCGTATGGAACATTTCTGGAATATTTTATTTCAGCTCCTGAAACATGGGACCAACACTTTACACATTTTTGTTTTGTGAAGTTACTGCTGTCTTTTTAAGGCACAAAGAGACTATTTGGAACCTGTACATTTTTCCATTGTGGCGAGTACACGTGTGTCAGTGTGTAATAACGTGTGCTTACACATCTATTATCAGGCTCAGAGGCAGATAGACAGATTGCCTCTGATGCTTTTAGCAGGTTCTGCTCGTTGTTGATGGGAGTGTTGAGCATGCCACAGAGGAGAGCCAGGAGAGGGCAACCTATAGAGTATCGCGAACACAAAGTGCCACACCACTATGAATATTCAAACATGATGCATGGTGACACAACTCTCTCCTCCCCCCTGGCACTCCCCTGTGCCCTATACGTTACCTTATCTACCTACTCCCAATATACAGGAGAGATCCTTCCAGAGCTCCTGAATGAATCACTTTGCTGCAGGAAACTAGACAGTGCTAACATGTAAAGTCCCCAAATGCAAAGAGGGGGTTCTTTTGTTTGTGTGTGTGTGAGTGTAATTGAAAGTGTCTACAGCATATGTGGCTCTTTAGACAGTATGTGTGTGTGTGTGTGCGCTCGGGTATGTATGTGTGTTTGAGTGTGTAAAGGATCTCTGCGGAAACCATTTACATATGTGTGTGTCCGTGGCATAATGTGCCATGCATGTATGTGGCATGTGAAGTGTATGTGGCATGTGTCTTCAATATTGCAGCAAATCTTTACAGATCACTATTCTAACACCACCCCCCCACACATATGGTGAGACCCAGATCTCTAGCAAAGGAGACAGATTGTTCTGCCGCTCCAATTCCCCAGCTGCCCTCACGCCCGCTATCACTCTCATCATAATGCAGTACTGTACACCTAGCTCTGAGCTCAATCACGGGCAGGTGTCCAAATGCAACTCAAATTGTACTGAGTTCAAGTTTGGGTTTGTCAAAATCAGTTTGTAAAAATAAATACAAATCTGATGGGAAATAATTAACAGCTAGTAGTTACTGTTTGTTGGCTGTATCTAAAATCAGAATCAAAATGATTTCACGATAATGTGTAAGGATACTGCTACTAAGTATTAGCATTGTCTAGACAAGGGTGAGGGTAAATCAAAGGTTTAGGCTTCAGGGGTAAACCAGAAGTCAAGGAGGAGAAGAAGACAGGGAAATGTGGGATTGGAAAACTTTGGCAAGGATGTTTTGATAAATGAGAAAAATAGAACAAGGAAGATGATTTCCCAGCAGTTCAGATTGGGACAACTCTCAGCACTGAAACACTATAATCTAATATCCCCTAAACCTTACAACGACCCCACAATGGGAATACAAACTTGACTACTCTTTTATTAATACAAGTTCAAGACCAAACTTAATCAATAGATTTGACTAGGATAGATGCACTCTTTACAACTTTTAAAGGGAATCAAAGCAGATCACGCGGAATTTAAGGAGAGACGATACTTCAATAGAAAATGGAGTTGATTGGTTAGAGTAAGAGAGGTAAAGTCAAGAGCAACGGAACACCTTCTCTCTCTCTCTCTCTCTTTCTCTCTCTACAGGATTATTCCATTGGACCTGAGAGAGCAGAGATGAGGGAGAGAGGAAGCTAGAGAGAGAGCAAAATAGAGTTGTCCTTCATCTTCACACAGAGACTTTAAAGACAAAGTAGTAGATTCACTCTCAAAGTAGTGACCTCTCCAGATGTATCCTCTCTGCTGTGAGACCCAGGGTGTGATGTCTCTCTCTGCGGGGGACACTGAGATAGGAGTGGGCAGAGGAAGAAGAGAGAAATGATGTAGGTGATTTAATTCTCATTTGTTTCCAGTTTAATTTACAGGCCTACTTTGCCTCTGTCACGACTTCCGCCGAAGTCGGTCCCTCTCCTTGTACGGGCGGCGTTCGGCGGTCGACGTCACCGGCCATCTAGCCATCGCCGATCCACTTTTCATTTTCCATTTATTTTGTCTTTGTCTTACACACCTGGTTTCAATCCCCCAATTACTTGTTCATTATTTAACCCTCTGTTCCCCCATGTTTGTTTGTGAGTAATTGTTTATTGTATTGCGCTCCGTATCTGTGGCCTTGTATTTATACGACCTGTATTGTGAATTATTTGAGTAAAATTGCTTTCATTACTCATATCTGCTTTCCTGCGCCTGACTCATCTCACCAGCTACACACAGATGCTTTACAGCCTCACTAGTGCCTATCACCCTTGCACCAGCCCATACATCCACACATAGGCAGTACTGCACTGCACAGACACGCACAAGCACACACTGTACACTTTAACTCCCTCGGTCCCCACAAACACAAAAACACATACACACACACACACTCTCTCACACCCCGCCTCGCGGCGCCTTGCCTTCCCAGACCTGGGGTGGGATTAAATCGCCTCTGTGCTCCATATTTCATGCTGAAACAGGTTTCCATGTGAGATTAAGAGCTGGACTCATTAGTGGCTCGTTAACACATCACAAACCAGGCTTATCAGAGCATGAGCGAGGCAGAAGCTAAGGAGGACGAGAACATCTCTTTCGATAAATAAATCCTCGGCTGTATCCTTAATGGGAGATTTAGACCGAATTTACAGCTTCAAACAACGTCTGGTGGAAGGCTGCTATGAGAGACATGAAAACGATTAGGAGATACTGTACTAATGATGGTGGAAATGTTCGTTTTTTTGTGTGGCCACTTTTCACAGAATCAAAGTTACTCTACGTATCCCTGAGAGAGTCCGGGTGTCACGCCTGCTCCCGCTCCCCCCCCTGGCACTCGAGGGCGCCAGGCTGCCCTGCATTACACACTCCTGCCACCATCATTTACGCACACCTGCCTTCCCTTGTCACGCGCTTCAGCGATATTGGACTCACCTGGACTCCCTCAATCACCTGTTTATTACCTCCCCTATATTTGTCAGTTCCCCAGCTCTGTTCCCCCGCTGCTGCATTGTTTGTCATATGTCCGTGTTACCTGTGTGCTGACGCTGTTCCTGTCTCGTTCCATGTCTGTTCCCGAATAATGTCTGACTCCCCGTACCTGCTTCTCCTGTCCGGCGTCGGTCCGTACCCCAGGATAAGGAGAGGGAACAGAGCAGGGGTCTGTCTGCTTGAAGACACCCCTTGAGTGCAGGCACGTGAATATAGGCACACATGCATACACATTCAAGTATATATGGACACACACATACACATACACATACAACCCAACAGACTTTCCAACGAGACACCACTCCTTGTGATCGACGAGGACATGTACTTTGTCATACCAAATGATGTTTTCCTCAATTATCCTTATCACCAAAACATCCACTTCTTGGCTTTAACACCAAAGACTCTCAACTCATTCCCAGGCTGCACCACCAGGGATCCTGACGGAGTAGCACGGCTAGCACCCCCTACTGGACTCTCACAGACTTCAACCCCCCCATTTGGGAACTAATCCCCCATAGCACTCAGAGCATTGTGTCTTGAGTCCCCACTTCAACCCCATTAACCCCCACAGGCCTGCAATGTGCCTGCCTGCAGGCTTAAGACAAATCCCCCATGTACATTTATGCATCTCTACCACAGCAGGTGGTGGTCGTGGGCTAGGATGCCAGCTGTGACACTATCAACACTACTAATGCACCCTTTCCCCCCCATCACCCAACACAGACATTGTAAATATAAAGCTACATTGTATAGTGGTTGTTGTGCTGTTGTTGTATTGGCTTAGGCAATATAGTGGTCTAAACTAGAGCATAGAAATACATGAGCGTTGGGCCATTGACCAAAAGGTCATTGGTTCGAATCCCTGAGCCGACTAGGTGAAAAATCTATCTGTGCCCTTGAGCCCTAATTGCTCCTGTAAGTCGCTCTGGATAAGAGCGTCTGCTAAATGACTCTAATGTAAATTATATTGGGTTTTGTAAGGCTATTTCAGGCCTAGGATGAGTGGGGAGGGATATACAGAAGGCATAGTAAGGAGTATTTGTTCCGAGCTGTGTTTGTCTATGTGAAAAGATAATGCAAGATGGTATTATTGAACAGCTGGTTGCTATTGTGTTGTAAGCCGGAAAGGGCAATTTAAATGCCATGCTCTTTGCTTGATAATAATGGTGGCAATTTTGTCATTATCGACACAACCAAACACTTTCCTTATAAAGTTACCTGCTGTAAAGGACAGCGATACCGTAGTTGTCTTCAAGAAACTAAGAGGATGATGGTAGACAACCATGTAAGGTACAGTTGAAGTCGAAAGTTTACATACTGTACACTTATGTTGGAGTCATTAAAACTCGTTTTTCAACCACTCCACAAATTTCTTGTTAACAAACTATAGTTTTGGCAAGTCGGTTAGGACATCTACTTTGTAGATGACACAAGTAATTTTTCCAACAATTGTTTACAGACAGATTATTTCACTTATAATTCACTGTATCACAATTCCAGTGGGTCAGAAATTTACATACACTAAGTTGACTGTGCCTTGAAACAGCTTGGAAAAATCATAAATGATATCATGGCTTTAGAAGCTTCTGATAGGCTAATTTGACAACATTTGAGTCAATTGGAGATGTACCTGTGGATGTATTTCAAGGCCTACCTTCAAACACAGTGCCTATTTGCTTGACATCATCGGAAAATCAAAAAAGAAATCAGCCAAGACCTCAGAAAACAATGGTAGAACTCCACAAGTCTGGTTCATCCTTGGGAGCAATTTCCAAATGCCTGAAGGTACCACGTTCATCTGTACAAACAATAGTACGCAAGTATAAACACCATGGGACCACGCAGCCTTCATACCGCTCAGGAAGGAGACTCGTTCTGTCTCCTAGAGATGAACGTACTTTGGTGCGAAAAGTGCAAATCAATCCAAGAACAACGGCAAAGGACCTTGATGCTGGAGGAAACCGGTACAAAAGTATCTATATCCACAGTAAAACAAGTCCTATATTGACATAACCTGAAAGGCCGCTCAGCAAGGAAGAAGCCACTGCTCCAAAATTGCCATTAAAAAAAGCCAGACTACGGTTTGCAACTGCACATGGGGACAAAGATCATACTTTTTGGACAAATGTCCTCTGGTCTGATGAAACAAAAATATATCTGTTTGGCCATAATGACAATCGTGATTGTTGGAGGAAAAAGGGGGAGGCTTGCAAGCCAAAGAACATCATCCCAACTGTGAAGCACGGGGGTGGCAGCATCATGTTGTGGGGGTGATTAGCTGCAGCAGGGACTGGTGCACTTCACAAAATAGATGGCTCATGAGAAAGGAAAATGATTTGGATATATTGAAGCAACATCTCAAGACATCAGTCAGGAAGTTAAAGCTTGGTCACAAATGGGTCTTCCAAATGGACAATGACGTCAAGCATACTTCCAAAGTTGTGGCAAAATGGCTTAAGGACAACAAAGGCAAGGTATTGGAGTGGCCATCACAAAGCCCTGACCTCAATCCTATAGAAAATGTGTGGGCAGAACTTAGAAAGTGTGTGCGAGCAAGGAGGCCTACAAACCTGACTTAGTTACACCAGCTCTGTTAGGAGGAATAAGTCAAAATTCACCCAACTTATTGTGGGAAGCTTGTGGAAGGCTACCCAAAACGTTTGACCCAAGTTAAACAATTTAAAGGCGATGCTACCAAATACTAATTGAGTGTATGTAAACTTCTGACCCACTGGGAATGTGATGAAAGAAATAAAAGCTGAAATAAATCATTCTCTCTACTATTATTCTGACATTTCACATTCTTAAAATAAAGTGGTGATCCTAACTGACCTAAGACAGGAATTTTTTACTTCAACTTTAAATCACAGAGAGTAATCACAACACGAGAGCAGAAGTACAATAACTCCCAGGCACTTGATTTTTGTTGGACGCTGCTACTGAAATAGTGACAGAACAAATGCAGGTTCCAAACTACATGCAATTCATCATCGCTTATCGACAGCCAACTGCAAGACTGAGGGAGGTAAGAGGAAAAGAGAGGGAGAGAGAAGGATAGAGAGCGAGAGAGGGATAGAGAGCGAGAGAGGGATAGAGAGCGAGAGAGGGATAGAGAGCGAGAGAGGGATAGAGAGCGAGAGAGGGATAGAGAGAGCGAGAGAGGGATAGAGAGAGCGAGAAAGGGATAGAGAGAGCGAGAGAGGGATAGAGAGAGCGAGAGAGGGATAGAGAGAGCGAGAGAGGGATAGAGAGAGCGAGAGAGGGATAGAGAGAGCGAGAGAGGGATAGAGAGAGCGAGAGAGGGATAGAGAGAGCGAGAGAGGGATAGAGAGAGCGAGAGAGGGATAGAGAGCGAGAGAGGGATAGAGAGCGAGAGAGGGATAGAGAGCGAGAGAGGGATAGAGAGCGAGAAAGGGATAGAGAGCGAGAAAGGGATAGAGAGAGAGGGATAGAGAGAGTGACAGAGAGAGCAGAGAAATGTATGGCCATGAATAATGGAGGGGGTGCAGTGTGTGTTCCCAGGGCTGGAAGAATTACTCACACTTTTCAGCATTTAATCAATTCAACCTCTTGTATATTTTAAAGCTCCATCCCTTTCTCTCTCTCCCACGTCTCTGTTTTGCTGTGTGGTCGAGCGGTGCATTTTGTAAAGAGACACGACTGCAAAACACCGGCCGAGTTGCCCCTCTGGGAGAATTCCAGCTTTCTCTGAACACTTAACTTCTTTTAAACCCAGAATAATGTCCAATGCTGTTTAAAGACACTAACACCAGTCTTTCTTTGGCGATTTTCACTGGCTAATCCTCAGTTTGCTTTCTAAAGTGACTCAAGAGGCCTCGGCTGTGACATAAGGATATAAGGAAAGCATATGATGCAGGAACCGGGACGGTTAAAGCCTGAGGGTAGGAAGATGGAGCATGGAACTCTGTCTTTATTTTGGGGTGTGTTTTTGGCCTACGGTCTGGGAGGCACCTTGGCACTGACTAACTGGGAGAGCTGGGTTCACTGGGGCAGGGCTGGGGGGAGTTCAGCGAGGAGTCAGCAGCACTCCCTGGCAAAGTTTCCCTCTGATATAGTCGGGCACGGGACTTAATTAACTAGGCCCCTCCTAATTAAGGGAGTTTATTGGTCCCCGGGGAGTGCTCTCCTTTCTCTGCCCGCTTTCCTCATGGGAGGTGGGGAGCGTGTAATCTTTATCATGATTATGCATAAATAAGTACACACACACACGGATAGACAGACAGACTGAACAAACATCTCTCATGTATATGCATTAACAAGCATACACACTCAGAGGCTTACAATCAATCAAATCACATTTATTTCTAAAGTCCTTTTAACAGCAGATGTCACAGAATGCTTATACAGTAACCCAGCCTAAATCCCCAAAGAGCAAGCAATGCAAGTGTAGAGGCACAGTGGCTTGGAAAAACTCCATAGAAAGGCAGGGGCCTAGGAACTAGTCCTCTTCTGGCTTTGCCGGTGGAGATTATAAGAGTACATGGCCATTGACACTAGATCGTTCTTCCCGATGTTCAAACGTTCATAGATGACCAGCAGGGTCAAATAATAATCACAGTGGTTATAAAGGGTGCAACAGGTCAGCACCTCAGAAGTAAATGTCAGTTGCCTTTTCATAGCAGAGCATTCAGAGGTTGAGGCAGCAGGTGCAGTAGAGAGAGCGAGGGAGAGGGGGAGAGAGGTTCTAAACAGTAGGTCTGGGATAAGGTAGCAGGTTCGGTGAACAGGTCAGGGTTCCATAGTCATAGGCAGAACAGCAGAAACTGGATCAGCTGCACGACCAGGTGGACTGGGGACGGGGACAGCCAGGAGTCGTCAGGCGAGGTAGTCCTGAGACATGGTCCTAGGGCTCAGGTCCTCCGAGAGGGCAGAGAGGGACAGGGCCAACCAGGCAGGATATAACCCCACCCACTTTGCCAAAACACAGCCCCCACACCACCAGAGATAAACAGACCACCAACTTACTACCATGAGACAAGGTGATGTATAGCCCACAAAGATCTCCCACACCACCGAGGGGGCACAAGACCAGATGGGAAGATAACGTCAGTGACTCAACCCACTCAAGTCGAGAATAGCGAAATATGCCTGGCAAGACGTGATTCACCCCTCCTAGGAACGGAATGGAATAGCACTAGCAAGCCAGTGACTCAGCCCTCATAAAAGGTCCAGAGGCAGAGAATCCCAGTGGAGAGAGGGGAGCCGGCCAGGCAAAGACAGCAAGGGTGGTTCATCACTCCAGTGTCTTGCCATTCACCTTCACACCCCTGGCCCAGACTACACGCAATCATAGGACCTTGTCACGCACTGATCTGTTTCACCTGTCCTTGTGCTCGTCTCCACCCCCTCCAGGTGTTGCCCATCTTCCCCACTCCCCACTCCTCTGGGTATTTATACCTGTGTTTTCTGTCTGTCTGTGGCAGGTCGTCTTGTTTGTCAAGCTTACCAGAGTTTGGCCTGTCAGCTCCTGTCTTTTCCCAGTCTCTTTTTCTCACCTCCTGGTTTTTTAACCTTGCCTGTCCTGAACCTTTGCCCGCCCGCCTGACCACTCTGCCTGTACCTGAGCCTGCCTGCTGTCCTGTACCTTTGCTCCATCTCTGGATTACTGAACTCTGCCTGTCCCTAAGCCTGCCTGCCATCCTGTACCTTTGCTCCTACTCTGGATTATCAACCCCTGCCTGCCTTGACCTGTCATTTGCCTGCCCCTGTTGTTACAATAAACATTGTTACTTCACACTGTCTGCACTTGGGGCTTACCTTGATACCTGACAGTACGAACTGGCCATGCGACTGACCTAGCAGACTTGGACCACTCCTTCCAAGGAGCCACCATTGGTTGGCACGAGGAGTTTATTCGCGGTCTGATAGAAGGGTTCCAGGCTATGGTCGAACGTCACAACCTAGCCTTGGACGCATTGCGGGAGCAATTCTGTGGGTTGCCTACTAGGCAGCCTACCAAGACGGTAACCTCCCAGCCCCTCTGTAACCCGGCTGGTAGCAGCGCAGTCACCCTGGTTTCCCGGAAACCCCGCTTACCTCTCCCGGAGCGCTACGATGGAGATTCCAGAAGCTGATTCCAGAAGCTGCCGGGCCTTTCTCTCCCAGGGCCTTTCTCCTCCCAGTGCTCCCTTTAGAGCTGCAGCCTTATTTGTTCCCCTTGGACCGCTCGAAGATAGAGTACATTATTACGCTGAAGTCCGGGAGGGCACTTGCCTGGGCCACGGTGGTGTGGAAGCAACAATCCGCCAAAGCAGTTCGTGAATTTTTGTTTTAATATGTTCCTCAAAAGAGATCAGGGTCCAGAGTAACACCGAGGTCCTTTATTTGAGACGACTGTACAACCATCAAAATTGTCAGATCAAACAGGTCTTGGGACTTAGAACTAGCATCTCTGTTTTGTCCGAGTTTAAAATGAAAACCTATGCCGCCATCCACTTCCTTATGTCTGAAATACAGGCTTCCAGGGTAGGCAATTTTGGGGCTTCACCATTGATTTGTCAGAGGACAAGCCATCGACAGAGATTAACTGATATCTTTCCGACAGATATCAGTTCTAAACCAAGCTCTAAACCAAGCAAGAACTTGTCCGTGTAGACCAATTTGGATTTCCAATCTCTCCAAAAGAATGTGATCTGTGTGGGGATCTCGGTCTCAACCTTTAAGTCTTTACTGAAGACTCAGCTCTTCAGTAGCTCCTATGATTGAGTGTAGTCTGGCTCAGGAGTGCTAAGGTTAACAGCAAGGCACTTGAGTGACTAACTACTCTAGCTGTCTCTGCCTGGCTGACTCCCCTTTCTCAAATCAAATCAAACTTTATTTGTCACATGGGCCGAATACAACAAGTATAGACCTTACCCTGAAATGCTTACTTACAAGCCCTTAACCAACAGTGCAGTTCAAGAAGAGTTAAGACAATATTTACCAAATAAACTAAAGTAAAAAATAATAAAAAGTAACTGTAACGCTTGTTGTTTGTAGTTGAAGGAGAAGTGGACCAAAGCGCAACGTGGTAAGTGTTCATGATATTTATTTACAAGAAACACTCAAACAAAACTAACCAAAAGAAACAAAACGAAAGTGAACAGTTCCATCAGGCATAGACGCTAAACCGAAAACAACCTCCCACAAACCCAGGAAGAAAACAGGCTGCCTAAGTATGATTCCCAATCACAGACAATGATAGACAGCTGCCTCTGATTGGGAACCACACTCGGCCAAAAACAAAGAAACAGAAAACATAGATTTTCCCACCCGAGTCACACCCTGACCTAACCAAACATAGAGAATAATAAGGATCTCTACGGTCAGAGTGTGACAGTAACACAATAAAATAACAATAACGAGGCTATATACAGGGGGTACCGGTAACGAGTCAGTGTGCGGGGGTACAGTTTAGTTGAGGTAATTGGGGGGGGGGATTTGACCCATGCCAAATCGTTTTAGTCTCCTGAGGGGGAAAAGGTTTTGTCGTGCCATCTTCACGACTGTCTTGGTGTGTTTGGACCATGATAGTTCGTTGGTGATGTGGACACCAACGAACTTGAAACTCTCGAACCGCTCCTCTACAGCCCTGTCGATGCTAACGGGGCCTATTCGGCCCACCTTTTCCTGTAGTCCACGATCAGCTCCTTTGTCTTGCTCACATTGAGGGAGAGGTTGTTGTCCTGGCACCACACTGCCAGTTCTCTGACCTCCTCCCTATAGGCTGTCTCATTGTTGTTGGCGATCAGGCCTACCACTGTTGTGTCGTCAACAAACTTAATGATGGTGTTGGAGTCGTGTTTGGCCACGCAGACTTGGGTGAACAGGGAGTACAATTGTCAAAAAAACTGTTTTTGCTTCATCATTATCATTTTTGCTTCATCATTATCACTGTAGATTGTAATTGACACATATCCACATAAATCAGCATACATGTTAACTTAACATTTACACAAACAAATTCAATCAAACTCCTAGGGATACATGCAGACAACGGAATGCATACTCACACGCCAGTTCGCCAGCAAACAGTCCACACACACACACACACACACACACACAGGCGAGAGAAACATAGTCTAATGATGTGCCTCACATCAGCTCTAAGATTTGGATTGGAATCTGAATCTTGCACATCTGTCATCCTTCATGTGTTTTTCTCTTTCAATTATTTATTTATCTTTGTAGTGGCTGAACAGCGCGCTGAGCCGATCTTCCACTGATTCCAGTCCAGATCTGACAGAAATAGAACATCCTCATTATCCCACCATTTCCCTCTCTGGGACTTATGTAAATACAGTTTCCTTATGTTAACATTTTCGTCAGGTAATATCTTCAGAATTCAGAAATGAAAAACAGAGAGCTGGCGCGCTGAGACAGACAGGAAGACAGCTCCGGTGAAAAGAAGAACAGAGAAAAAGAGTGTTGATAGAAGGAGCTCACAGAGGAGTAGCCCATACATCAAAAGATGTCTTTTGTTTTTCTCAAATCTTAGCTGTAGGTGGATTTTCATGGTGTGGTTTAAGAGAGTGTAGATGAGTGTGGGTGCTCTGGAAGGGTGGGAAAGTGTCTTTATGTATCAACAAGATACATCTGTGAGGAGAACACTGCTGCTCTGGATATAGACTATGATAATCATAAGGTAACGGCAGTGAATCTAAAATCAGTTCATGAGCACGAAGTTGGAGTTCTGCTTAGTCTTTTCAGGTAGACAGGCTCACAAAACACTATAGACACTCAGTGGTGGAAAAAGTACTCAATTGTCATACTTGAGTAAAAGTAAAGATAACTTAATCGAAAATGACTCAAGTAAAAGTGAAAGTCACCCAGTAAAATACTACTTGAGTAAAAGTATTTGGTTTTAAATATACTTAAGTATCAAAACTAAATGGAATTGCTCAAATGTATTTAAGTATCAAAAATAAAAGTATAAATCATTTCAAATTCCTTATATTAAGCAAAACATACGGCACCATTTTTTAATTTTTTTTTATTTACGGCTAGCCAAGGCCACACTCGGATAGCCAAGGCCACACATCATTTACAAATGAAGCATTTGTGTTTAGTGAGTCCGTCAGATAAGATGCAGTAGGGATGACCAGGGATGTTCTCTTGATAAGTGTATGAGTTGGACCATTTTCCTGTCAAAATGTAACGTGTACTTTTGGGAAAATGTATGGAGTAAAAAGTACATTATGTTCTTTAGGAATGTAGTGAATAAAAGTTGCCAAAAATATAAATAGTAAAGTACAAATACCCCAAAAAACTACTTAAGTACTACTTTAAAGTATTTTTACTTAAGTACTTTACACCACTGTAGACAAGACCTATGTTAATGATGTAAACTCTAAGGGAAACGTATCGATATGGTTTTAATTGGTGCTGTCGACTGGAAATGACACATTGGACATTGACACATTGACATATTTCACAGATGCGCACACACACACGCAAGCAACGCAAGCGGATAGTCACACAACTCGTTCTCCCACGTGCCCAATTTGTCAGAGAAACGGGATTAGCTGTCGGCAAATTGCAAAAGGAGCGTGCTATATGCTACATCGCACCCTCTGTTCCAACCGTTACATTCATTCCACCGGATTAGCGACAAATCTGACAGGGCCAGATGAAAACATAACTGGGTCTGAGTACTGACACAGCTAAAGACTTGTCAACCCAAGACTCCCACAACACACTGTACATGTTTTTACTGGGGGATGGGTGGGATCCAACACAAGGTCAAACGTAAAAGATTTTGCTGTGGTTTGTTGGTGGTAGTTAGGTGGACAGGTGGAAAAGCGCATGGCTGTAGGGGATGGATGAGGGTGTCGGCAGGACAAGGGAACACAGCTGTGGCTCTCGCTCTGATTGGTTTGTAGTGTACTTGAATGCAGATACCCATCTCTTTGGAACTGAGTTGTGGCTCTCTAGGTGGCACATATGAGGTTCAGTTAAGGTTTCCTGATGTCTGTCTCCATGTAGCTCCAACTATTTTCTCACTCTTTTCCCAACTTCACCAATTTACCTTTCGATGACTTCCACTGAGACTAATAGGCACTAAAGGAAGCATGACTCATTGTCTGTGAGTTAAAGCCACTCCGGACATGCCTCTATCCCTGTCTCCCTCCCTCCATCACTCTCATTTCTCACCATAAACATTGTGTTTCAGCACCAGAGGAGAAGTGGACTGGGGAGTACAATTGATAATGTGGCTAAGCCTCTTGCAGGTTTTTTTTTTGTCTTAATCCCTGCTACCGTATCGTTCCAGGCTGAATGGGGCTGAATGAGCAGAAGGCGAAGAGGGGGTGGTTACAGAACGTTCTCTAGCAGAAAAAGAATCAAAACTTCCTAAGCCCTCTCTGAGGGAGTATAGAGGCCATTTTGTCCATCTTTGGCACCACTTCCTTCCCTCCTTTTGTGTGTGTCCTCCCTTGACTTCACTGTGAACTCTCCCCACTCCCCCTTTCACCGAGAGCACTCTAAGAGAGGCAAATGGAACAGCGAAGGGTGTCTGTGCTGTGTTGACATTCTTTACCCTTTTTTTTTTGTCAATCTCTCTTTCTCCAACTCACTGTCTCTGGGGTTGTGCTCACTTTTCTTCCTGGTGCTCTGTGCTCCAGCTTCTCTCCTCCTCTCAACTATTTTATACATTTTCACTGCATCCTTTATTTGAGATTTCAGTAAAGGAATGACAGCTTGGCATAGAGGTTCAAGCGTCGGGATTAAGAAAAGAGAGAAAGAGAGACAGTTTGCGATATGCATTTTCCTATAGATCCCACAGTCTCTTTGTGAATTTGATAGCTGACAAAAACTTCTCTCTAGGTTAAAGCTGCTGATTTGTGATGTTTCGAAGTAGATAATTAGCAGGAAAGAGACGTTGCGTCCACGTAAACTAAATACATTTGCATCGGTGATGTGGACAGATTATTTTCCTTGATGTTTGAAGTGGAGTTTCTGTAAAACGTGTTTTAATGTCTTGACGGCATCCTTGTCAATAAGCCTTCAAAAATCGGGACACTCACTATATATCCTACTTAAAAGTTTCTTGTTTATATCACTGCCTCGGGGGACAATGGGAATTATGAATTAAATAAATACTAGCTAGTCAAAGCAAGTTAACTAGTCAAAGCAAGTCCTGCAGGCTCTAGTTTTTTCTTATCTTGATTATTGTCCGGTCGTGTGGTCGAGTCCTACAAGGAAAGACCTAGTTAAGCTGCAGCTGGCCCAGAACAGAGCGGCATGTCTTGCCCTTCATTGTGATCAGAGGGCTGATATAAATACTATTCATGCCAGTCTCTCTTGGCTAAGAGTTGAGAAGAGACTGACTGCATCATTTCTTCTTTTTATAAGGAACATTGATCCCAAATTGTTTGCATAGTCAACTTACACAGAGCTCCGACACACACACTTGCCCCACCAGACATGCCACCAGGGGTCTTTTCACAGTCCAGAACAAATTCAAGAAAGCGTACATTATTATATAGAGCCATTATTGCATGGAACTACATTCCATCTCATATTGCTCAAATGAACATCAAACCTGGTTTCATAAAACAGATAAAGCAACACCTCACGGCACAACACCTCTCCCCTGTATGAACTACTGTAGATCATTTGTGTGTATGTGTTGGTATTGATATGTAGGCTACGTGTGCCTTTTGTTATTTTTATTTATGTAGTTCTGTCCTTGAGCTGTTCTGGCCTATTGATGTTCTGTATAATGTCATGTTTTCTGTTGACCCCAGGAAGAGTAGCTGCTGCTTTTGCAACAGCTAACGGGGATCCTAACAAAATACCAAAATACGAAGCTCTAGATAAATAATAAAATAAAGTTTCATTGTTCTTAGGGCACACCGCTCAACTCCTGTCGGTTTAGAGCAGCCCAGTGGTTTCAATGGAAAATGACACGTCTCTAATGCCGGCTAAGCTTTTAAGCTGCTCATTTCTGGGCCTTTGTTACCTTGTTTTTGTGCTTTCTATCTCCTCTCTCCTTCCCCCTCCTCTTTCCCCTTTCCATCTCTCTCCCCTTTCCCCTTGAGAGCGGCAATGCAGCTCGTGGCCACGGGTTCGAGGAGAGGAGCATGGTCACTGTGCCAGAGAGCTCCTCTCTAAGCCTGCTCTGAGAGAGGCTGACCTTAGGCATGCTGCGCTGGGGGAACGTCACTGTTTTAGCTCGGCGCTAAGCAGGGAAGAGGATAAAAAAGAGAGAGGGAGAGAGTCTCACTGACTTCAGACTGGAACACCTCTTCTAATGTGATGGAATGTTGTTTCCGTTCAAACGGCATCAAAACGCAAAGAGGGCGGGAGAGGACGGGAGAGAGAGGATTTGAAATGAAATGAGTGGCCATGTAAAGGGAGGGAGGGGGTTGGTTTATCACTAGTCCCGTATGACTCTCTCTCTCATGACGGTAGACCACCTCCAGCCCCCCACGCCCTTTCATCGCTTCATCATTTTTTTTACCACTTTTTCTCATCTTCTCTCTCAACTCTCATTCCTTGGGCTCATTCACTGACAGAGACAGAGGTAGATGGGATGCCATGGCTGGTAGGGGGTTGGGTTGTCAGAGACATCTCTCTCAATTCAATTCAAAGGGCTTTATTGGCATGGGAAACATATGTTTCAATTTCCAAAGCAAGTGAAAGAGATTATTATAATTTTTTAAAGTAAAATTAACAATACAAAATTAACAGTAAACATTACACTCACAAAAGTTCCAAAGGAATACAGACATTTCGAATGTCATATTATGGCTGTGTTGACATGATATGCAAAGTGAAAGTACAAAAGGGAAAATAAATAAACATAAATATGGGTTGTATTTGTGTTTATTTGTGTGTTTGTTCTTCACTGGTTGCCATTTTCCAGTGGCAACAGGTCACAAATATTGCTTCTGCGATGGCACACTGTGGTATTTCACCCGGCTCAATTTGGTTTTATGTAGCAAAATTTGAAATTTGTGTTTTTTTTTACATTGGATAAAAGTAGGGACTCAGAGCTAGAAAATGGTATATCATACACTACAGCTGAGGAACAATGGGAAAATAATTATGCTTTGAAAGTGATAAACTTGTAGCCTCACTCTTGAGAAAATGGCACAACGAGTGTGTTTGTAAATTCAATCTGGAGTGCCAGAGTGTGCTCAGAGTGCACCCAAGCTAACTGGCTAACGTTGGCTAGCTTGCTAGCTACTTCCATACACAAATGAGAGAACAGCTCACTCTGACCATATTACTCGCCCTAGCAGAGCTGGTTAGGCTGTTTTCATGTTATCCAGCGTGTTGGTGACTGCAACTGTGCTGCTGGCAACAATTTAATTACGCTTTTTTGCCAATGTTTACTGACACCGGCCATATTCAATGGGTGTTGAGCGTTCGTAAACTCGGCAGTTATTCTACGCTCAGGCACACTCAGACGAGTGCTCTGAAATCGGAGTAGATAGCCAGAGCGAATTTCCCAACTACGTCTATCGACAGTTGTCGCAGTCATATCATGAACATTCTATTGAAATGGTTACTTGCATAGTGGAGTCTTTTGTTTAGACGTGTAGCTAGCTAGCTAAACAGTAAACGTTACTACCCTGCATGAATCTGCAGGTAGCTAACCAACCAGGTTCTATGTTAGCTAGCTAGCATGCAAATGCAAATGGCTCTGAGATACAAATAATATTACTACACACATCATACAAGTAACATTAGCTAGTGAGCCAGCCAGCCAGCTAACGTTAGTTAACTAGCTAACAGTACGCTTTAACTTGAAATGAAAATTACTTTCTGGCAAAATTAGAAGCGTGTAACATCTGAAAATGTAGCTAGCTAGACTATCTTACCAGCATACTGACCAGCTCATGTTATAGACAGAAGCGTGCTACAGTACATGGCAGACCAATCCAAACTCATCTCTCAGCATGTCCAACCCACTCATTATCCAAGCCAATCATGGCTAGCGGGAACGTTGCTGTCTTTTTCTGTGGCTAAACCAACTAGGCTCGTAATTTAACAATTGTATTTGTACAGTATGTACAGATGGCATAAAAGTTTGTTATTAAAACTTCTTAGGGATAGCCCCCTTTTTTTCAATTTTCGCCTAAAAATGACATACCCAAATCTAACTGCCTGTAGCTCAGGCCCTGAAGCAAGGAAATGCATATTCTTGGTATCATTTGAAAGGAAACACTTTGAAGTTCGTGGAAATGTGAATTGAATGTAGGAGAACATAACACAATAGATCTGGTAGAAGAAAATACAAAGAAAAAAATCTTTTTTTCTACCACCATCTTTGAAATGCAACAGAAGGTCCCAGTTCTAGCCGTCACTCTGGTTGTACTTCCGATGGTGTCCACAAGATGGCAGCAGTGTATGTGCAAAGTTTCAGCCGGATAACTTGAAGTATGAGCGAACTACGTGACATTTAGTGTGAAGTCACCCAGGTACATTTCGGAAAATCGTGAAAGAGACATTTGCATTCATATTACATTTTTCTGCAAGAATATCGTCAAATCTGTATACTTGGACTTTGATTTAGTTTTCCAGTATTAATAGCCATATTATAAGTTCAACATTTGCAAAACAACCAGTTTTCATAACTTCATAACTCTGAATATTCTTATATTTTTTTGTACAAAAGGAAAGGCATGCTGTCGCCCAAGGTTAGTAGCTACATTTTATGACAGACACAGGGTTTCTGGATACTCCCGTAAAGCCCAGCTCATTGGCTATCTAGCTAGCTTTGTTTGACTCTGATTGGTGCTTATTTGACAAAGTTACAGTCAATCAAGTGAAGACCGGCCGCGTCATCGGCATGCCATGAAGGCGTCGGTCTCTGACCAAATTTGCTGTCCTATTAGGATATACTACACTCCTAATGATATAGTGAAGTCTGGTTACGTTCTAGGATCGCTGAGGAATAAATACGAATGTGATTTGACTGGTTGAAACAACGTTTAGAGTTAGATTTTCACAGATTCCTTTCTTTGTAAATTGAACGAGTGGAAATAAAAAATCAATCGTGCATGCTATATGGACCTTTTTAGGATAAGAAAAAGGATTTTATCTAACAAAACGTCACTTCATGTTAGCTCTGGGACCCTTTGGATGATAAATCAGAGCAAGATTTCAGAATGTAAGTACACATTTCACCTTCAGAGGTGAATTTATCAAACCTATCGCGGTGAAAAAGTGTTTTGTTTTTAGGAGCTCTCAAACAATAGCATGGAATTTTTTTTGCAGTAATAGCTACTGTAAATTTGACAGTGCAGTTCTATTAACAAGAATTTAAGCTTTCAGCCGATATAAGACACTTATATGAACCGATATTTGTTCTTTCTCTAAAATCTGTGATCGTGACACAAGGCGCTGCATGATTTACAACTGTCCCGTTGACGGGACGCCTATCCTGTATTCGTACAGTATGTACAGATGGCGTACAAGTTTGTTATTAAGGCACCTGAAAGTTCACGTGTCCCAGAAGGCATTTCTGACAAAAAAAAACAAATTTTGATTTAAAAAAATAGTTTATGTTCAAATGGCTCTCCTGTGAAGTAGTGACACGCGACATACGCCTAATTTCCTGAAACGAGTCACAAATTGAGTCAAAAGCTTTTTGAAATCATCAAAGCATGAGAAGACTTTGCCTGCATTTTGGTTTGTTTGTCAACTACGGTGTGCAGGGTGAATACGTGGTCTGTCGTACGGTAATTTGGTAAAAAGCCAATTTGACATTTGCTCAGTACATTGTTTTCACTGAGGAAATTTACTAGTCTGCTGTTAATGATAATGCAGGGGCTTTCCCCGAAGTTGCTGTTGACGCATATTCCATGGTAGTTATAGGGGTCAAATTTGTCTCCACTTTTGTGGATTGGGTTGATCAGTCCTTGGTTCCAAATATTGGGGAAGATGCTAGAGCTGAGGATGATGTAGCCAATTGGAATATATGTATATTGGAATATATTGGAATGTAGCCAATTGATATAGCCAATTGGAATTTCTGGTCTGTATATTTTATCATTTAATTTAGGATACCATCAACACCACATGTCTTTTTGGGTTGGAGGGTTTGTATTTTGTCCTTTAGTTAATTCAATGTAATTGGAGAATCCAGTGGGTTCTGGAAGTCTTTAATAGTTGATTCTAAGATTTGTATTTGATCATGTACAGTGGGGGGAAAAAGTATTTGATCCCCTGCTGATTTTATATGTTTGCCCACTGACAAAGAAAGGATCAGTCTATAATTGTAATGGTAGGTTTATTTGAACAGTGAGAGACAGAATAACAGCAAAAATATCCAGAAAAATGCATGTCAAAAATGTTATAAATTGATTTGCATTTTAATGAGGGAAATAAGTATTCCAATTGGCTATATCAATTGGCTACATTCCAATATATTCCAATATACAGGTTTTTGCCCCCCTGCATGCTAAGAGTGTCAGGTTCTTGTCCAGTTCTGGCATTTAGGTTGCCACAGAGTAGTACATGTCCCTGGGCCTGGAAATGGTTGATCTCCCCCTCTAAGATGGAGAAGTTGTCAATGTTAAAGTATGGGGATTCTATTGGGGGGAAATACAGTGCATTCGGAAAGTATTCAGACCACTTGACTTTTTCCCTCAAAAAATTACGTTACAGCCTTATTCTGAAATGTATTAAATAGTTTTTTTTCTCATCAATCTACACACAATACCCCATAGTGACCTTGCAAAAACAGGTTTTTAGAAATGTTTGTAAAAAAATAAAATATCACATTTACATAAGTCAGACACTTTACTCAGTACTTTGTTGAAGCACCTTTGGGAGCGATTACAGCCTCTAGTCTTCTAGGGTATGACACTACAAGATTGAAACACCTGTATTTGTGGCGTTTCTCCCATTCTTCTCTGCAGATCTTCTCAAGCTTTGTCAGGTTGTATCTCCATACATGTTTGATCGGGTTCAAGTCCGGGTTCTGGTTGGGCCACTCAAGGACATTCACAGACTTGTCCCGAAGCCACTGCTGCGTTGTCTTGGCTGTGTGCTTAGGGTCGTTGTCCTGTTGGAAGGTGATCCTTCATCCCAGTCTGAGGTCCTGAGCGATCTGGAGCAGGTTTTCATCAAGGATCTCTCTGTACTTTGCTCCTTTCATCTTTCACTCAATCCTGACTAGTCTCCCAGTCCCTCCCACTGAAAAACATCACCCCAGCATGATGCTGCCACCACCATGCTTCACCATAAGGATGGTGCCAGGTTTCCTCCAGAAGTGACGCTTGGCCTTCAGTCCAAAGAGTTCAATCTTCGTTTCATCAGACCAGAGAATCTTGTTTCTCTTGGTCTGAGAGTCCTTTAGGTGCCTTTTGGAAAAATCTAAGAGGGTTGTCATGTGCCTTTTACTGAGAAGTGGCTTTCGTCTGGCCAATCTACCATAAAGGCCTGATAGGTAGAGTGCTACAGAGATGGTTGTCCTTCTGGAAGGTTCTCCCATCTCCACAGAGGAACTCTGGAGCTCTGTCAGAGTGACCATCGGGTCTTGGTCACCTCCCTGATCAAGGCCCTTCTCCCCTGATTGCTCAGTTTGGCCAGGCGGCCAACTCTAGAAACGGTCTTGGTTGTTCCATATTACTTCCATTTAAGAATGATGGAGGCCACTGTGTTCTTGGGGACCTTCAATGCTGCAGAAATATTTTGGTACCCTTCCCCAGATCTGTGCCTCGGCCCAATCCTGTCTCGGAGCTGTACGGACAATTCCTTCTACCTCATGGCTTGGTTTTTGCTCTGACATGCACTGTCAACTGTGGGACCTTTTATATAGACAGGTGTGTGCCTTTCCAAATCATGTCCAATCAATTGAATCTACCACAGGTGGACTCCAATCAAGTTGTAGAAACATCAAAAGGATGATCAATGGAAAGATGTTGCACCTGAGTTCAATTTCGAGTCTCATAGTAAAGGGTCTGAATACTTATGTAAATAAGGTATGCTTTTTAATTTTTTATCAATTTGCTAACATTTCTAAAAACCTGTTATCGCTTTGTCATTATGGGGTATTGTGTGTAGATTGATGAGGAAACATTTTTATTTAATACATTTTAGAATACGTCTGTAACGTAACAAAATGTGGAAAAAGTCAAGGGGTCTGAATACTTTGCGAATGCACTGTAGATAGCACACATGAGGAAATGTTCCTTTATTCATTTCTAGCTACATGTAAAATGTTCCTGTTTTGACTAATTTAATAGAGTGGGTTATGTCTGCTCTCTCTCTGTCTCTCTCTGTCTGTGTGTATGGAGCGGTAGCAGTGAACTCTGGGGGGAATGCACCTTGTTTTCACAGCCCTCCACTAAGGCAGGAGATAACTCTTGGAGCAATAGAGAACTCTACTCAAAGCCTCCAAATGAGTTTCCTTCCACAGGAGTGTGGTGGAGGGGGGCTCCAAGGCTCCTCAGAGGAGATGGACACAGAGAGAAAAATTAGGTCTGAAGGAGGTAGGGAGTGTCAAACAATGCAGTTTGACGCTGTGTCTGCATTGGAATTCAGACAAAGGGAGTGCATTGTGAACACTCCAATGAGAAATGACACTGAACGGAGAATGAGGAGACTATGAGGAGAGTGAGGCTTGGATGAGTATTCAGACTAGAGTGAACCAGGGAATAAAGCAGTTAGACCAGAATGAGACAAATGGAGAGCTACGGACTAGAAGGTTCTGTCTGCAAAAAGATGAGTCTGAGAAAATGTGCTTTTATATTCCGAACCCTCATTGGTTTAACTGGTGTCAGCAATTTTTACATTGCATTCTTTAGATCTTAACAACATGAATTGGGGTATTTGGAGTACTATATAGGTAGAGAACATTGAACAGAACAAGGTTATGTCAATAACTTCATTTAGACAAAAATGCAGAATGAACCTTATAGTCCCAAGCTCTCGAAATGTGAACACTGAGACCAGAGCACTGCCTTTTTCCATCCTCCAATTCCAGTGTTTCCCATCTTCCCCCTAGGAAAGTTAGTCATCTGTCCCTATAAAGTCTTCCCCTACGTCGTACTCACTCACACACTCACACACGTACACTTACACAAAGTGCGACCCAGTAGTGCCCAGGCCTTGACCTCTAAACAAGGGAAACAGTCAGTATCTGGCCAGAGACAGACATCCCTCCCTCCATCCCCCCTTTCCCTCTACCCCCTCTGCATCAGATCAGCAGGAAGTATGGGCTAATTGCGGAAAATGAAGAGGATGGATTGTTGTTGTTTGTAACCAGTGCCACAGTTGGAGCTGCCAATAGTGATTAGAGGCAGCATGGGCCTGCTCCACTGTCAGATCACACAGTCTTATAACAACATCCCAAAGGCTACGTCAACCGCTCTTCAAAACTGTTCCTCTGGTATTTAGCCTCAGCTAACTGCTAATCGCTATCAGCAACACTCTAAATGCAAAATCAGCCAGCTAACGAAGCGGAACAAACACTTTGCAATACACATGGCAATACCTAAAGGTGGTGGGTGAACTTGGAAATGAGTTAAGAGTGATTGGTGGCGCTGAAGGGTACATTATGAGATCACTCGCCTGTACGTACGTGAGGTGCATCTCCTCTTATACAGTGCCTTCGGAAAGTATTCAGACCCCTTGACTTTTTCTAAAATTTGTTAGGTTACAACATTATTCTAAAATTGATTAAATCATTTTTTCTACACAAAATACCCCATAATGACAATGCAAAACAAGTTTTTAGAATTTTTTATTTATTAAAAATAAAAAACTGAAATATCACAATTACATTAGTATTCAGACCTTTTACTCAGTACTTTGTTGAAGCACCTTTGGCAGTGATTACAGCCTTGAGTCTTCTTGGGTATGATGCTACAAGCTTGGCACACCTGAATTTGGGGAGTTTCTCCCATTCTTCTCTGCATATCCTCTCAAGCTCTGTCAGGTTTGATAGTTGTTGCACAGCTATTTTCAGGTTTCTCCAGAGATGTTCGATCGGGTTCAAGTCTGAGCTCTGGCTGGGCCACTCAAGGACATTCAGAGACTTGTCCCGAAGACACTCCTGTGTTGTCTTGGCTGTGTGCTTAGGGTCGTTGCCCTGTTGGAAGGTGAACCTTTGTTCCAGTCTGAGGTCCTGAGCACTCTGGAGCAGGTTTTCATCAAGGATCTCCCTGTACTTTGCTCCTTACCCCTTTCCCTCGATCCTGACTAGTCTCCCAGTCCCTGCTGCTGAAAAACATCTCCACAGCATAATGCTGCCACCACCATGCTTCACTGGTGCCAGGTTTCCTCCAGATGTGACGCTTGGCATTCAGGCCAAAGATTTGAATTTTGGTTTCACCAGACCAGAGAATCTTGTTTCTCATGGTCTGGGAGACCTTTAGGTGCCTCTTTGAAAACTCTAAGTGGGCTACCATGTGCCTTTTACTGAGGAGTGGCTTCCGTCTGGCCCCTCTATCAGAAAGGCCTGATTGATGGAGTGCTGCAGAGATGGTTGTCCTTCTGGAAGTTTCTCCCATCTCCACAGAGGAACTCTATGGCTCTGTCAGAGTGACCATCGGGTTCTTGGTCACCTCCCTGACCAAGGCCCTTCTCCCCCGATTGCTCAGTTTGGCCGGGCAGCCAGCTCTAGGAAGAGTCTTGGTGGTTCCAAACTTCTTCCATTTAAGAATGATGGAGGCCACTGTGTTCTTAGGGACCTTCAATGATGCAAAACATTTTTGGTACCCTTCCCCAGATCTGTGCCCTGACACAATCCTGTCTCGGAGCTCTACGGACAATTCCTTCTACCTCATGGCTTGGTTTTTGCTCTGTTGCATTGTCAACTGTGGGACCTTATATAGACAGGTGTGCCTTTTCAAAATCATGTCCAATCAATTGAATCTACCACAGGTGGACTCCAATGAAGTTGTACAAACATCTGTTTTTTATAAATTAGCAAACATTTCTACAAACCTGTTTTCGCTTTGTCATTATGGGGTATTGTGTGGGGATTGCTGAGGAATTTGCTTTATTTAATAAATTTTAGAACAAGACTGTAACGTAACAAAATGTGGAAAAAGTGAAGGGGTCTGAATATTTTCTGAAGGCACTGTGTGTTTACTTCTATGACATGTTTCAATTTGTAAGTCGCTCTGGATAAGAGCGTCTGCTAAATGACTTAAATGTAAATGTAAATGTAATGTTTCTCAATATGTTTACACACGATGGATCTACAAGTGTACACTTTACACACTCCAAGTTATAATAACAGAATATATTCAGCTGTATGTTCATTTGAGTCCTAACTTGGCGTACTGGTGCAGTATATTAACCTGAAGGCAGAATGGCGCCGGAGGAGATGGCTGACGTTTTACAGACTCCTAACCAATAGTGCTATTGTGTGTGTTTTTTCACGTTATTTGTAACTTATTTTGTACATAATGTTTCTGCCACCGTCTCTTATGACCGTAAAGAGATTCTGGATATCAGGACAGCGATTACTCACCTCGTACTGGACAAAGATTTTTTTCTTTAACGAGTCGGACATGAAGGATTTACTTCAGACACCCGACAAGGCCCAAATCCCCAGCATTCGCATGAGAAAGAGATGGAGCTATCGGGGACATACTGTAGGTCGGAGTGCCTTGCACGGATCCGACGGCGAGTTGGTAATCTGCATCTACCATCAGTCCTATAAGCCAACATACAATCATTGGATAACAAAATAGACAAGCTATGATCACGATATCCTACCAACGGGACATTAAAACCTGTTATGGCTTGATCCCGTTAGCGGGATATGACGACAGCCAGTGAAAGTGCAGGGCGGCAAATTCAAAACAACAAAAATCTCATAATTAACATTTCTCAAACATACAAGTATTTTACACCATTTTAAAGATAAGATTCTCCTTAATCCAACCACAGTGTCCAATTTCAAAAAGGCTTTACGGCGAAAGCATAACATTAGATTATGTTAGGACAGCGCCTAAACAAGAAAAACCACACAGCCATTTTCCAAGCAAGGAGAGGCGTCACAAAAACCAGAAATACAGCTAAAATGAATCACTAACCTTTGATGATCTTCATCAGATGACACTCCCAGGACTCAATGTTACAAAATACATGTATGTTTTGTTCGATAAAGTTCATATTTATATCCATAAACCCCATTTTACATTGCCGCGTGATGTTCAGAAAATGTATTCCCTCCAAAACCCCCGGTGAATGAGCACATCAATTTACAAAAATACTCATCATAAACGTTGATAAAATTTACAACAGTTATTGAAAGAATTATACATACACTTCTCCTTAATGCAACCGCTGTGTCAGATTTTAAAATAGCTTTACGGCGAAAACACATTTTGCAATATTCTGAGTATAGAGCTCAGACATCAAAGCAAGCTATACAGTTACCCGCCAAGTTCTGGAGTCAACTAAACTCAGAATTAGTATTATAAATCTTTACTTACCTTTGCTGATCTTCGTCGGAATGCACTCCCAGGACTCCCACTTCCACAAGAAATGTTATTTTTGTTCGAAAAACTCCATATTTATGTCCAAATACCTCTGTTTTGTTTGCGCGTTCAGATCACTAATCCAAAGGCATAACGTGCGAGCGTAAAACCAGAGACAAAGTCAAATAGTTCCATTACCGTTCGTAGAAACATGTCAAACGATGTTTACAATCAATCCTTAGGGTCTTTTTAACATAAAACTTCGATAATATTCCAACCGGACAATAGCGTATTCATTACAGTGGAAAAAGAAGGAGCGGTGTGCCTTCGTGAGCGCGCAGTAAACAACTCACTGGTCCACCGGTTTAGACAGCTCCTATTCTCTGCCCAGCAACAGTAGAAGCATAAAACAAGGTTCTAAAGACTGTTGACATCTAGTGGAAGCCTTAGGAAGTGCAAAATGACCCCACAGACAATGTAGTTTGAATAAGGATTAGATAGAAAAACTACAAGTCACTTCCTGGTTGGATTTTTTTCTCAGGTTTCTGCCTGCCATATGAGTTCTGTTATACTCACAGACATCATTCAAACAGTTTTAGAAACTTCAGAGTGTTTTCTATCCAAATCTACTAATAATATGCATATCTTAGTGTCTGGGATTGAGTAGCAGGCAGTTTACTCTGGGCACGTCAGTCATCCAAGCTACTCAATACTGCCACCATCCATAAGAAGTTAAAAACTGTATCTTATGTTTCACCGATGACACGGAAAACATACAGCTGGCGGGTTTTACGCTGCATTGGAAAGATAGAACAGTTCTCTCCGGTAAGACAAGGGGTGGCGGTCTGTGTATATTTGTAAAAAACAACTGGTGCATGAAATCTAATATTAAGAAAGTCTCAAGGTTTTGCTCACCTGAGGTAGAGTATCTCATGATAAGCTGTGGACCACATTACTTACCAAGGGAGCTATATTTTTCGTGGCTGTCTATTTACCACCACAAACCGATGTTGGTACTAAGACTGTACTAAATGACCTGTACAAGGCCATAAGCAAACAGGAAAACGCTCATCCAGAGGCGGTGCTCCTAGTGGTGATGTCATTTAATGCTGGGAATCTTAAATCAGTTTTACCTAATTTCTACCAGCATGTTAATGACATCACAAAATAATAACAATGTGACAGGATTATTCTTTAGACCCCCTGGACCATTCTTAATATTTGGACGTCAGAAATGAATGTTCCAAAGTCTAATCTTTTGACGTTAGAGTTTTTAGGCGGGCCACACTCTTTCAAGGCAAAGCCTATGCTCGCTTCGAGGCAAGCAACACTGAAGCATGCATGAGAGCATCAGCAGTTCCTGACGACTGTGTGATAACGCTCTCCATATCCGATGTGAGTAAAACCTTTAAACAGGTCAACATTCACAAGGCCAGAGGGCCAGACGGATTACCAGGACGTGTACTCCGAGCATGCGCTGACCAACTGGACCAACTGGAAAGTATCTTCACTGACCGAGTCTGTAATACCAACATGTTTCAAGCAGACCACCATAGTCCCTGTGCCCAAGAACACTAAGGTAACCTGTCTAAATGACTACCGACCTGTAGCACTCACGTCTGTAGCCATGAGGTGCTTTGAAAGGCTGGTCATGGCTCACATCAACACCATTATCCCAGAAACCCTAGACCCACTCCAATTTGTATACTGCCCAAACAGATCCACAGATGATGCAATCTCTATTGCACTCCACATTGCCCTTTCCCACCTGGACAAAAGGAACACCTACCTGAGAATGTTATTAAATTGACTACAGCTCAGAGTTCAACACCATAGTGCCCTCAATGCTCATCACTAAGCTAAGGACCCATTGACTAAACACCTCCCTCTGCAACTGTCCTGGACTTCCTGACAGGCCGACCCCGGGTGGTAAGGGTAGTTAACAACACAGCTTCCATGCTGATCCTCAACATGGGGGCCCCTCAGGTGTGCGTGCTCAGTCCCCTCCTGTACTCCCTGTTCACCCATGACTATGTGGCCAGGCACGACTCCAACACCATCATTAAGTTTGCCGATGACACAACAGTGGCGGGCCTGATCACTGACAATGATGAGACAGCCTATAGGGAGGAGATCAGAGACCTGGCCGTGTGGTTCCAGGACAACAACCTCTCCCTCAACGTGTTCAAGACAAATGAGATGATTGTGGACTACAGGAAAAGGAGGACCAAGCATTCCCCCATTCTCTTCAACAGGTGTGTAGTGGAGCAGGTTTGGAGCTTCAAGTTCCTTGGTGTTCACATCACCAACAAACTATCATGGTCCAAACACACCAAAACAGTTGTGAGAGGGCACGACAAAGCCTATTTCCCCCCCCCCAGTTCTACAGCTGCACCATTGAGAGCATCCTGACTGGTTGCATCACTGCCTGGTATGGCAACCTACAGAGGGTAGTGCGTATGACCCAGTACATCACTGGGGCCAAGCTTCCTGCCATTCAGGACCTCTATATCAGGTTGTGTCAGAGGAAGGCCCTAAAAATGTACAAAGACTCCAGCCACCCATGTCATAGACTGTTCTCTCTGCTACCGCACGGCAAGTGGTACTGGAGCGCCAAGTCTCGGTCCAAAAGGCGTCATAACAGCTTCTACCCCCAAGCCATAAGACTCCTGAACTGCTAATCAAATGGCAACCCAGACAATTTGCATCGTACGCTGCTGCTACTCTCTGTTTATTATCTATGGATAGTCACTTTAACTCTACCTACATGTACATATTACCTCAATTACCTCAACTAACCTGTGCCCCCGCACATTGACACTGTACTGGTACCTCCTGTATATAGCCTCGCTACTGTTATTTTACTGCTGCTCTTTAATTATTTGTTATTTTTATTACATTTTTTACTTATCTATTTTTACTTAACACTTTTTTTCTTCTTAAAACTGCATTGTTAGTTAAGGGCTTGTAAGTAAGCATTTCACTGTTCGGCCCAAGTGACAAATACAATTTGATTTGAAGTGCAGAAGCCTTTCCTTTGTGTACTCAACTGTAGCTGCAGTGCTATTTGCAGTGATAGCTCTTTCAACTGGAGTTGACTCACATCTTCCCCTCTGTCTGTCAACTTGAGTGCTTCCGGCAGTTACCTTGTTTTTGCTCTGCCTTTCCTCTGTAAGGACAGGGTCAAGCAGACCGCATAATGACCTATTGTGCAGCACAGCCAGTAGTCTCTCCTGTATTGATTGCTCAGAATACTTCACCTGACTGAAAACGTGTAAAAGTGAAAATCTCTCTTCAATTCTTGCAATGAGAAACTTTCGAAAGTAAATTTCCAAAACTTTGAAATGTTACTTAGTAGTGCTGAGCGATTAACCAACATTTTTTATTTGGTTATTAAACAAATAATTGCCTGATGTCGGTTCAATTACTTGAATTTAATTTAGTTTTTTAATAAACAACTAATTGCCCGACATCGGTTCAATTACTTATATTTCATTTAGATTTTTTTTTTGTTGTGAGTCCAATGTTCCGTTTCTCTAGAGAGAAATCAAATATTCATGGGAGAAATCTGAGAAATCAAGTCAAGAACTATGTGGGACGTTGGGCTGAAGGGAGTTATAGCTTTCATTAAGCAAATATTCAACCTAGTTCAGCGCAGAAACGTGGTAATAACTACAATGACCATAATCCATTTGGGCAGTTATTTCTGTCTCTGAGACGGATCAGAGAGGAATAGGCGAAGCAAGAGGTTTCACTCTCATCAAAATCTGTCCAAAATAAGCACAATGCATTTGTATGGGCTTATTTTGGACCTAAGCTTGTTGCTTGCCTTCCCGCCTTTGGAACAACGACTACCATTGTGAGAGTGGAAACATGAGCATCTCGTCATTATGTACAGATCTCTGGGCGGTTACACTTTTATTTTATGCCTGCTACGTTAGATAAGATACACACAGACAGCATAAACTGCATGAGAGAGGAATGTGCATAACAGAAAGACGAGAGTGACAGCTCTGCAGCATACTTAGGCAGGCTAGCTAAATAGGATGACTAAAGACAGTACAGTATGGGGATGACGTAATGTTAGATGGCCTGGCTGGCTGACTGCTACTGCCGGAGCAGACACAAGATGATTACTTTAAAGCTGCAATGTGTAACTTTTTGGCCGACCCGACCAAATTAACATAGAAATGTGAGTTATAGATCTGCCATTCTAATTGAAAGCAAGTCTAAGAAGCGGTCTGTTCTATGTGCGCTATTTCTATGCTTCCCCTGCTGAATTTTTTTTTTTTTACATTTGGTTTTGTATGCCAGCTTCAAACAGCTGAAAATACAATATTTCACAGCGGTTTAGATGGTACAATGATTCTCTACACTATACTTGCTTGTTTTGTCACACAAACTGAAATTAGGCAAACTATTATAATTTTAGCAACCAGGAAATGGTGGAGCAATTTCTACATTGTGCATCTATAAGGAATGGAAAAGAATAAAGTCATCAAATAAAAATGATGTATTCTAGTAATATCCTTTTTTTCTATTGATGTCCACCCAATATGGACATTACAGAGACAATGGAATATTTTCAAAGTTTTGGCAATGGAATGTTCACAATTTTTTTGCTTTGGATTTTCTATGAAAAAGCTCTAAAATCATTGTAACGTCATTATTTCATAATGCATTTCATGTTATGAAAGAAGCCAAAATTGAAACCGTGATTATTTTTTGTATAAAACCAAAACCTGAACCGACCTCAAAAAGCACCAATCTCTCAGCACTACTATTTAGTCATCTTACTCTTTCCTCTGGCACCACTCTCTCCCTAAAGGCTGAAGCTAGCTACATCCAGGCTCCATTGTAACAAGATTAAGGAGAGGACAACAGATGTGTTGAGTGACGGATATGAGGGGCTCAGAGGGCATGCAGGACATGGAGGTTGTACAGTAGTACTGTGCAGTCGACACACATTGAACTGGACGTCATTGAGGACCCTATATAAAGTGGAGTTACATGTGCAGACAATGGAGAATTAGTAGATTCTAATGTACAGATGTTCATGTATCAATTTATAGGCGCTCAATTCTCTCCAGATGATTATAAGATTTTGCAATTAACAGATATACTGTAGATATGCAATAAACATTAGAAAGAGTGAAACAAGAGAGAGCAAGATGAAAGAGAGACATTCATGTTGGTACTCTGATAGCAAACAAGCTCCAGGCATTTAGTCTATAATTAAATAGACGAAGCAGGCAGCGACATGCTGAGGTGATGTCAGAGAAAACACCACACACACACACACACACACACACACATTCTTAGACCCCACACAACAGAGAAATCCCCCTACCCCATGCCAGATGCAGCTGTGCTTGCAGGCGAACAGCAGGTGCTTGCAGGCGAACAGCAGGACATGGGGAGAGCTATTTCGGGGCCGGGCCAGATTGAATTAAATCCGTATTAATCCCAGTTGAAATTCTGTCATTCTTCTGAGCAACACTAAATTCAAATCAAATTATTCAGCACTCGGAGCCTGTCCCCCCCAGGCCCCCCCCCCCTCATCTTGCCTCTGTTCAGTGTTTCGCAAGCTGTGGTTTATAAAGGCTGAGCTAATTACTAGTGACAATCTAGAGCCAGTAGAAACATCCCTAATGAAAGGACTGACTGGGATTCGTCATTGGGACAACAGTATGCCCTCTGAAGATGGGCAGAACTAAATCACAGGAGAACACACTGGAGCCTCTAGTCTGCAATCCCCTGTACATCTGGTGAATTCACAAGAATGCTTTCTCTATTCATCTTTCCCTTCCTTACTCGCTCTCTGTCCTTGTAACTTTCACCTATTTTGTAACGTATGTGGAGTATGGAATATGTACTTCCGTGTGTGTGTGTGTGTGTGTGTGTGTGTGTCCTGTTCTGTATGAAGTTGTCAATCAGACCTACACCTCCCACATAACCATCTAGTTGTGTGACGGACACAGTGGAGTGGAGAAAGATGGATGTGTGTGTGAAGGAATAGTGTGGGAGGGGAAGCAGCCGGTAGTGTGTGTGTGTGTGGGAGTTTGATTAGTTAAATCCTGACAGTTTTGACATGCCCATCCAACAGCAGAGCCACACACATACCGTTACCAGGGTGGGACACACACACACACACACACAGGCAATTCACGGTAACAGAATTGTGCTGGGACGTTCACTTAAAATGATTTCAAAGTTTAACAAACCATACAGCTCTATGCACAATGACTACTTTTAACAATATTCACTGAACATTTTACAAAAACACACTGAAAGAACTGTGCAGATGCAAAGTTTGGTAACAAAATGTAGGTAAAATCTCCCTCAGTGGTTTATGTGTTCACGGTTTCCATAAACTGTTAAATATCTGTTCTGAAATAAGATTCCACGATGTCTGCAGAAAGAAACGGGGTGCCAACATGACACATTGACTTTGAAAAAAAAATCTATTTTGGTTATTGAACTACAATAAGGGAAGTGGATTTACACCCCCCAACGGAATTGCGGTAATTTCAGCATGCGTCCCTGATCTGTACTACACAGAAATGCATAATTATGGATTTGATTTGCATTCTCCTCATGGTGATCCTAAATAGGTTCACAAATGTACAGTACCAGTCAAATGTTTGGACACACCTACTCATTTAACAGTTTTTCTTTATTTATTTTTTACTATTTTCTACATTGTAGAATAATAGTGAAGACATCAACACTATTAAATAACACAAAAAAATAATCATGCAGTAACCAAAAAAGTGTTAAACAAATCAAAACATATTTTATATTTGAGATTCTTCAGTCCCCCTTTGCCTTGATGACAGCTTTGCACACTCTTGGCATTCTCTCAACCAACTTCATGAGGTAGTCACCTGGAATGCATTTCAATTAACAGGTGTGCCTTGTTAAAAGTTAATTTGTGGAATTTCTTTCCTTCTTAATGCGTTATGTTGTGACGAGGTAGGGGGGTTATACAGAAGATAGCCCTATTTGGTAAAAGACCAAGTCAGCTCAAATAAGCAAAGAGAAACAACAGTTCATCATTACTTTAAGACATGAAGGTCAGTCAATGATGAGAATTTCAAGAACTTTGAACGTTTCTTCAAGTGCAGTCGCAAAAACCATCAAGCGCTATGATAAAACTGGCTCTCATGAGGACCGCCACAGGAAAGGAAGACCGAGTTACCTCTTCTGCAGAGGATAAGTTCATTAGAGTTACCAGCTTCAGAAATTGCAGCCCAAATAAATGCTTCACAGAGTTCAAGTAACAGACACATCTCAACATCAACTGTTCAGAGGAGACTGCGTGAATCAGGCCTTCATGGTTGAATTGCTGCAAAGAAACCACTACAAAAGGACACCAATAAGAAGAAGAGACTTGCTTGGGCCAAGAAACACGAGCAATGGACATTAGACTGGTGGAAATCTGTCCTTCGGTCTGATGAGTCCAAATTTGCGATTTTTGGTTCCAACCGCTGTGTCTTTGTGAGACGCAGAATAGGTGAACAGATGATCTCTGCATGTGTGGTTCCCACTGTGAAGCATGGAGTAGGTGGTGTGATGGTGTGGGGTTGCTTTGCTGGTGACACTGTCTGTGATTTATTTAGAATTCAAGGCACACCTAACCAGCATGGCTATCACAGCATTCTGCAGCGATACGCCATCCCATCTGGTTTGCGCTTAGTGGGACTATGACCCAACCAAACCTCCAGGCTGTGTGAGGGCTATTTGACCAAGAAGGAGATCAATGGAGTGCTGCATCAGATGACCTGGCCTCCACAATCACCCGACCTCAACCCAATTGAGATGGTTTGGGATGAGTTGGACCGCAGAGTAAAGGAAAAGCAGCCATCAAGTGCTCAGCATATGTGAGAACTCTTTCAAGACTGTTGGAAAAGCCTTCCAGGTGAAGCTGATTGAGAGAATGCGTTGAAGAATCTAAAATATATTTGTTTAACACTTTTTTGGTTACTACATGATTCCATATGTGTTATTTCATAGTTGTAATGTCTTCACTGTTATTATACAATGTAGAAAATAGTTTAAATAATAAAGGAGAAAAACCCTTGAATGAGTAGGTGTGTCCAAACTTTTGACTGGTACCTTATAAATAAGCAATATCCTCCTTTGCATATTTGGGTACTATTCTACCACTGGTCCTATTATTTTAATGAGCTCCGCCACCAAACAAGACCAAATTTTGTTGGTCCAGACCGGGCCAAATCTGAATCAACCATAGACGTCTATGTTTCACAAGTTTGGACATCAAAGTACAGCACAGTAGAGTACAGCAGATTTCAGTACAGTATAGTTCAGTACAGTAAAGTAGGGTACAGTAAAGTAGAGTATAACACAGCACAAGTACATTATAGTATACTTAACTATAGTGTGCGCTACTGAACTCTACTTTACTGTACAGTACTGTACTGAACTCGACTTTTCTTTGATGAACTCTCCTGTGATGTACTGCGCTGTACTGCACCGCACTGTGCTGTCCAAACTTGTGAACCCAACTGTAGTCTGTGACTACTATGACTTCCCATTCAATTGCAGAAATTCCGTTACCGATGTTTCAGAAATTACTTTACGAATTTGGTAATGGAATTTAGAGCTTAATCACTTAATAATTCATAAAATGTATAACAGTAAAAATGCTATAAGTAATTTAGGTCTACTTTTTCTTGTTGCTTCTGTGATCTTTCATTATCCTCCCTCCTCACGAGGGAGTGAAATTAGAAAATATCTTAATAAGGTATGTGGATTTTTGGTAACGGAATTTCAAGGCACAAGGCAATGTTTGTTAAATTTACAGAAGGCAGAACAACATTTCCCATACTAAATATGGGCTGATATTAGAAACTAAATAAACTGTAAGTGTTGATATTATTTGGCAGGGGTCTTTAACATTATAGTGTTTTGATGTATTTCTAATACCCATTAAGACTTTTACTGGTAGATGTTTTCTAAGACCCCTTTCCATCGGTTTGATCAGAAATCAAAGCCTTAGCTTATTCCTAATCTTTATATGCATGAATTAAAAAAAATATAGACTCTTGGCTTTCATTTGACACCCAATTTGATATCCTATGAACTTCACGTTGGTGACCACACACACACACACACACACACACACACACACACACACACACACACACACACACACACACACACACACACGTATGCGTGCACGTGTGCCGTATCTGCTTCATGTATGTGTGAAAATGTTTTACTAAATGTTTTTCAATATAGTCTGTCCATCTATCCTTTCTCTCTCTCCATCTCTGGGCGATATGGGTCTGAATCGTAGGTGTTGCACAGCTTCTTTATGCCTATAGGGCTTTACACGCAGAAGAGTTATAGGGGTCCATAGAGAGAGCAAGAGGAGAGAAAGAGAAAGAAACAGCAGGGAACCTGTTTACACTGCTGACATACAACCCATCTCACCTGTGCTCCGAGACACACTTCTCAAAATCTCCTGGCGAGAGAGAGATGTCTCTGACAACCCAACCCCCTACCAGCCATTGTATCCCATCTACCTCTGTCAGTGAACGAGCCCAAGGAATGAGAGATGAGAGAGAAGATGTGAAAAAAAGAAATGAAGAGATGGGTGGGGGGTTGGAGGGGTCTACCGTCAACCACATCTTTCTTCACACGTCTGCTAAACGCCTACCAGGTGAAGCCTGGGAGAGAAAAGAAATACTTCAAAGCAATGTGCCATGGTGCCACAAAGCTCCTTGCAAGCTCCGTAACGCCCTTTGACGTTGAAAAGCTTCTAGTTTCTCTAGCTCCACTGATACACCAACCCCACTCTGCCACCCCTGTCGCCTGCCACTGTGACCTGTGACCTGTGTCATTATCACTGAGAGATATGAGAAGGCGAATCGATATGTTCTGGTCACCCAGACTGTATCTGGCAGCTAGTTAAGCAATGGGAGTAGGCTAAGTTATCAATTACTGTAAGACAAAGAACACACACACCAACCATCCAACAATTTATTAACCCTCACATAATCCCGTTTGTTATTTTGGGACACCATTTCCTACTGTTTGACACTGTCTTTGTGCTGAATGATTTATTTGTTTGCCTTTGTGGTTTTCTGTTGGTAGCTAAACGTGGATATTCAATAAACAGTATCCTAACAAAGAAGGGGAAAGAGGAGAGGTAGATCTAAAAAGAGAGGTAGATGGGGAGAGAAATGAGCGGTGGAAAGGAGGAGAGAAGCAAAGAAAAAAGGGGGGAGAGAAGGGAGAATGTGTCAGCCGTGCATGTGGCTACTTTATAATTAGCTGGCAAAACTGACAAGCGATCGCAGCGAGCGACTGAAGCATTAGATTAAACGACGCTCTGTATTTAACACTGATGCCCTGTATGCTCCGGTGTTCAGGGAGCACGTTCAGAGCCCCTCGATGACCCCCCCCCCCCCCCCCATCGCTGCCACACCAATGCACCCCGGCGCCTGACGCCAGCCTAATTGGTAATTATTCCCATGGCCCCCTCGTGGGACCTACGTTAATGAATCTCCTCTAGTGTCGGATCCGTTTACCCAGCCAGGTCTTTAGAACTGGGCATGCTTCCTCACTTGTTGTAGTGGATAGGGTTCAGGGCATATGGTTAGAGGTTAGGGGTGAAGGCGGTGTCTGAGAAACACAGGTCTTTAACATGGGCAAGCTTGCTCAGTCAACATAGTATGTAAGGGGTTAGGGGCAACTTGTTTTGACGGTTTCATATCTCTGACTTGATATGTTCCTTTGCAGCACGCATTACTGAAAATCTATTCGCTAAATATAATGCCTAAAAGCAATAGAAAACTATGGTAAAAAACTAGATTTTTATCTGAGATTCGAGAAGATTGATATCAGGAATGGGACAAAACATCTGGCCATTTTATCAGATGCACGACATACATGGCAGATTTGTTCACAGATGTCTACATGCCTTGAAAATTCATGTGTATTGAACACACAATATCATGGTAACATTGCACCCCCACCCCTCTAGGCTCCAATCTTCTGAAGCAGGAAAATGTGGTGCCCTTTGCTATTAATATTTATAATGGGCTCTTACACACCTCCCTGAAATATATCCAGGGAGATTTCAAGCAATATGAGCTTATTTCTCACCCATAAATTTAACCAAGCGCCCCCCTTCCTTCTTCTCGCTCCTCCTTTTCTTCCACCCATCTCCCCCCTCTCTTTTTCTTTCTCTCTGCCAGAGATGGGATTTGAGCTTTTCGGGTTCACAAGCAGGCCAGCCGAATCTGGCAGACAGAAAAGTTCCTCCTCCATTTCAATGGTTCCGTTTGGAGAAAGTTTGAGCCCTTCTCACAGCACAGAGCGGCTTTATGAATGACTTGCTTCTATCTGATATCAAACTGTAGTAGCTACACAAACAGAGAGAAATACGGGAAAGACATACTTGGAACATCCTCCTACCTTTACTCACTGTTGCCTATCTGTGAGGGGAAGTTTCCAAAAATGTGTCTTTTGTACTAAGACAACTTCTACTTCAAGGTGGTCAACAACGATAGTCAACAACATAAAACAAGGTCGGTGGGGAGGCAAAAGTCCGGACAAAACAACAACGACAACAAAAAACAACAACAATTATTATTAGGAATGCTACCTCTTCGTTATTGTGTTTGACCTTTGTATAACCTTTGCGCTCCTTCACTATAACCTGGTCATCGTTCATAGCGACGACGACGCAACTGTCACATTCAGTTACGGTGAACGTCAGTATCTGAACAGTTGCTAAAGGTTTGCCATTACGTGAGGTACTTGAGTACAGTGAGTTACTTCCCCAACACGAGAGACGACACACCGTGACTTTCTGAGTCCCCTGGATTACATTCCTACGGAGCGGAATTCATTTGAGACCTCTACGGGTAATGTGATTGTTATTAAGGCAGGGTGACAGGGGGGGGGTGACTCCGTTTTTCTCTCTGTTGCTGACGTTTACTCAGCAAACCCCTTTGAGAGAAGTGAACGACGGCACTTTGTTTTCATGCCACGCTAATTATTCGACATCTCATTTGCGCAGATCAAAGGAGCGAGAGGAGATGGTCTCTCATTCGCTTTAGTGTTGCCCGGGGAGAGCGATGTAGCTCGAACATAGGGCTGCTTATAAACAGCCCTGTCTCAATCAAGCTGCCTACCTGCTTAGCATTCCCCCGGCCAGCCTGTTGTTGTTAGAGCAGGTAAGGCAATAAGGTGCATGCTGCCCTAGAAGGACCTTATTTCACCCAAACATTGTAACAAGCCTATCTACCGTGTCTGTAAATTGCTACTTTTCAGTACCGAATGGTAGCCAGGTATGTACTGTAGTGGCTCTCGGACAGGAAGTTAATGACAGTTTAAGGTCACACCTCAGAGGTTTGCATATATTGTTGACGGCAGCACACATTAGATGTAGCTATATACACAAGCCTTCTTTCAGTGTCAGAGCATCCTGGCTGGGGAATTTATTCTGCCTATTGATCGACTGATGACTCAGCGTGTTAGCTGCCACTGCATTGGTAAAGAAGAGAGATTGAGGCGTTGTCAGTCTCATGTTGGAGAGAAAGGACAGAGCTAGTGAAATCCAGAGGTATGCTTCTTGAGCCAAACATTGGCAGGTTAGCTCATCAGTTCAGACGTGGTAGCCTATGTGGTAGTCTTTGATACAGCATATGTCTAATTCTATATACTAATTCAAAATACTGAGTAGTTTCTTGCTAAGCCTATTTATTATGTCTTATCTGTGGTACTGGTTGCCCTATGTAACTGGCGCACTGGCAGGGGGATTGGAGCAGCAAGAATGTTGAATTGAAACCATGACTTGGAAATGGTTGAAAATATTCAGAAATGTCATGGTGGTATGGTAACTGGCTGAAAAGCTTCTGAAAAGGCAGAGGGACAGGGGATGTGGAATCACACACACTAAACACCCATTTCTCATACGCATGCATATGCACACACACACACACACACACACACACACACACACACACACACACACACACACACACACACACAAACACCACACACATCCAGGGATTTCTTTCTGGATCAAAAAGGGACTTAGGTGGTGGGCATGGCAGGGGGGCTTGGCAGGTGGCGTGGCCAGGGACATGGAAGGCCCGTCAGCGCGGCTGAAATTTCGAGAACATTTTAGAGGCCCCCATCTTGGCAGTGTAGAGAAATGTTTTGCATATTTAAACCAATTTTCTGCAATTCTACACATTCTACCACAGAGCTGAGATAAAATGTTGCAGTTTTAAGGGCCAAGTGCAGTCAAAACGTGATTTTCCTGTGGTGTGTGTGTGTGGTGTATATATACCACACACATAGTATTTCCACACTATGAGGTTGAAATAATTCTGTGAAATTGTGAAAATTATGATAATGCCCTTTTAGTGTAAGAGCGGTTTGAGTAGAACAGCAGGAATTTCTGCCTGATTTGGTGGGATAGAGTTTTGGCCTGCCTGACGACATCACCAGGCAGTATGAGTTAATAGACCAATAACAAAGAGAGTTTGAAACCTCTCTGTCAATAACATCTCGTTTTCAGGTTCCATATCCTTGCCTGGCTACCCAGACTCCTTGCTCCATCCAAACACTACGACACACCCACGGTATGTTTCTTCTCCACAATGAGTCTGGATCTGAGTACCTCCCAGACTCTTCACCGAATGCGAACACATTTGGGGCCGTCTGATTGTACCAGAAACCGATGGGCTGGGCCAGAGCCAGAACACACGTGGGTAAAGCGGCGGTTTGAAAATGTTTAATTGGCTTAAATACTCTGATTGGTTAGGGACGATCCAATCGCTGGTAACTTTTTTTGAACAACGGAACAGTGGAAGAATTTAGTGTGAGTCGCTAGGCTAAACATATCCCTCGCATTAGGCTCGTCCATTTAGGCCCCTCACTCAGAGCACTCCCAGACAGTCCTAGCAAAATTATTGCTTGAGAAATTGCTCTTTGCTAAGAAGCTATTTTCATATATTTTTGACAATTTTAATTGAAAACAATCACAGTAAGGTATTTTTTCTGTTACCCAGAAATAATTTGATAAATAGATTAAAACAATGTCTGTATTGGACATTTTAAAGGTAATTTCCTGCGATTCTTGATATTCTGTCCTGGTGTCACGACTTCCGCCGAAGTTGGTGCCTCTCCTTGTTCGGGCGGCGTTCGGCGGTCGACATCACCGGCTTTCTAGCCTCCACCGATCTACATTACTTTTTCCATTTGTTTGGTCTGTATTGTTCACACCTGGTTCCCATTACGTTTTAATTATTTCCCTATTTAACCCACTGGAGCCATCATGGTTTTGCGCGTGCTTATTGTTGTCAGTTGTCTCGTTTATGTGATTTTGGATTTTCGTTCTCCTTGTTGGAAGATTGATTTTGAGTAAAGTTACTATTAGTACCTATCTCTGTGTCCTGCGCCTGACTCCGCCTTACCCACATCACCTAGACTCACACCTGGAGCTGAGATTATAATCTTTTTTTTCAGTTTCAAAGCTAATTTCCTTCAATTCTATTCATTTTGCCATTGCTAATGCTGTGTTATTTTGCTCAAACATAGTAACAAAATCAATACTGGTAAATTAATTGTTTTTGGAGTTGTTTTGTTTTTACTCTAGTGTCAAAATTGACTACAAATTGTAAATAGGATCATTTTGGTCATGAAGTCAGTTTTGTCCAAAATTTGATTTGGAAGTGAGTGCGTCAAGACGGGTATGGGTTACTTACGTGCCCACTTTTGCCAATGATGTCCAATTGCCCAGAGGCGACAAGGTGTGGTACACCCACAGCTGCCATGTGTTTTGGAAATGCTGTCAAGTCTGTAACGCACACACACTTGCTCGGCATAGGAGTGAAAATGGGCTTCCATAAACTTGCCGCAAACTTCTATTGCGTTCAGCAATATTGCGCAAGATGGCAAGGAATGGACTACATACAACAAACGTACGACATCATGGCTGTGACTGGTGTGTGGTGAGTAGCTAGCTATGACACTGTGATGTAACTAGCTAAATACATAGCCTCTCCCTAATGTGTAATGCGATATAATGTCACAGAGAGTAAGATTTGCATAGCAAACGTTGCACCTGATGTTTCCACTCGAACTGGCTAGCTAAGAAGATCCCTGGTATCTAAAGTTTGGTAGCTAGCCAATTCATTTCAACTTAGACAAAAATATTGATAACTAACCCAGATTTGCAAGTTAGGTACCTAGCTACTTTTATGAGAACAGGCATGTCGTTTGGGTTAGCACTTGCTCTCGAAAACAGGCCCTGGCAGCATTCTGCCTTTAGTGATCAAGGGCTAGGTTAATTAGCACTAGCTAGCTAGCATTCGGGGGCTTCACCTGCTACTAGTGCTAAAACAACACGCCTGTTCTCAGGAAAGTCAATTGTGTATTTTCTAGCGCAAAAATAAATGAAAGATGGTACTTGTCTAGACTGGGTACCAGTCTTTTTAGCTAACATGCTACAAATGCGTGCAAGAGACCTTGCACTCAGCGTTAAAATGATACGAAACACATCTATTACTTTTCGCCTTTTGTTATTATTGAATTGAATGGTAGTCGGGGACCCTGTGTATTCTTCAAACATGTCCGGAAACTGTCTTATATGGGACACCGTACGAAGGGATGAAGACTAACATGTACCACCAGACAAAATGCTGATAGGTACAGTACTTGTATCGGCTGTGAATGACAACAGAAGATGAAAGACAAGTGTAATATTTGCACATTGTTAAATTAGCAAAACACTGCTTCTACAGTATTATGTGAAGGATGGTTTATTCTACATGGAACTATTACACTTGAAAGTTATCAAAACCCTTTGTTTAGAATACCTACATCAGTTCAGCAAAAGCATTCTTCTCATATTACTCTGCAGGCTACTTATTGAGTCAAAGCTTCCTCCTGCAGGAAGGTCAGCAGCTACAGAGTGGTATGAGAAGGGTGCCATCTTCCTGTATCTCACATCTGCCTGTACTTATTGAACTCTGGACCCATGGGTTTTTATTTATTTAATACATTTTTTATTTCACCTTTATTTAACCAGGTAGGCCAGTTGAGAACAAGTTCTCATTTACAACTGTGACCTGGCCAAAATAAAGCAAAGCAGTGTGACAAAACAACACAGTTACACATTAACAAACGTACAGTCAATAACACAATAGAAAAATCTATGTGCAGTGTGTGCAAATGTAGAAGAGTAGAGGTAAGGCAATAAATAGGCCATAGAGGCGAAATAATAACAATTTAGCATTACCACTGGAATGACAGATGTGCACGTAGAGAATAGAGATACTGGGGTGCAAAAGAGCTAGAGGATAAGTAACAATATGGGGATGAGGTAGTTGGGTGGGCTATTTATAGATTGGCTGTGTACAGGTACAGTGATCGGTAAGCTAATCTGACAGCTGATGCTTAAAGTTAGAGAGGGAGATATAAGACTCCAGCTTCAGTGATTTTTGCAATTCATTCCAGTCATTGGCAGCAGAGAATTGGAAGGAAAGGCGGCGAAAGGAAGTGTTGGCTTTGGGGAGGACCAGTGAAATATACCTGCTGGAGCGCGTGCTACGGGTGGGTGCTGCTATGGTGACCAGTGAGCTGAGATAAGGCGGGGCTTTACCTAGCAAAGACTTATAGATGACCTGGAGCCAGTGGGTTTGGCGACGAATATGTAGTGAGGGCCAGCCAACGAGAGCATAAAGGTCGCAGTGGTGGGTAGTATATGTGGCTTTGGTGACAAAACGGATGGCACTGTGATAGACTACATCCAATCTGCTGAGTAGAGTGTTGGAGGCTATTTTGTAAATGACATCACCGAAGTCAATAATCGGTAGGATAGTCAGTTTTACGAGGGTATGTTTGGCAGGATGAGTAAAGGAGGCTTTGTTGCGAAATAGGAAGCCGATTCTAGATTTAATTTTGGATTGGAAATGCTTAATGGGAGTCTGGAAGGAGAGTTTACAGTCCAACCAGACACCCAGGTATTTGTAGTTGTACACGTATAAGTCAGAAACGTCCAGAGTAGTGATGCGGGCAGCAATCGGTTGAGGAGCATGCACTTAGTTTTACTTGCATTTTGAGGAAAACTCTGTCATATCCAGAATGGAGTGTCATGCACTCCACCCCTCCACCCCACCCCTCCTTCCACCTGATTGCACCTGTCCATAAACTGCAATACGTTACATGCAGTAGATGGAAGGGACTTCATCACCCACTGGAGACTTGAAGACAGAACCTCACCCAGAGTGCTGTGCACGTTAGTTTGTGGTTAGACAGCCACATCCTTAGAATGGACCATAAAAATAGATTAGAAATAGATTGTCTTTGTGACACAAACACACCCAACGTTTAGTTGATAAATGTATCTACATTCAGGCTGGCCATGTTTGTGCAATGTCCACCTCTAGGTCTAACAGCTGACATAAGCAGAGGCGAGACACAACTAGCCAGTTATATAATATTGTGTTGACAGCTGCGCTGATTGAAGACGGCAATTCAACTCGCAGTTGATATCGTTTCCACGGTAACATGTCTTACATGACCTGATAAAACTTCAAGTTGTAAGCTACTTTCGTAGCAAGGTGTTGTAGAATGGGTGTCCCATGAAGCACATTCCAGACATTGGTACTTCTTGCTATCTTGTCATAACTGTGATTTGACAGAAAAATATCAGCTAGCTAGCCAGCTAGTAGCTGCCCCCAAGCTATGCTAGCTAGCTGCTGTCAGGTTGGCTAAACACAAAGTCAGTGCAGTCTTTAGCCTACACATTGAACTGAATTAGCTTATCATCTTGAGATGGTGAATCAGTCAGGAGGGGAGAAGTTCTCAAATTCAAAACTTCTCTCCATAGCAAAGCTAGCTTAGTTTACCTCGCTGTCACTAAGTTCCTCACTACTGCCCTTGTTTGTTTGTTGTGATTGAACGGCAAAGACACACCCAAGAAACACCCACATTATACCACACCCCAAAGACAACTCTCGTTTGGGCTTCAGTAATGGCCGCTGCATTTCTTAATGAGCACTGGAAGAAACATGTGCAGAATCGGTAAGTGCAGTTCACCTTTAATAATACATTTAAAAAACGGTTTGGACTTGGTGGGCCGAAGAAATGCTTAGGCGGCCCGCCCAAGGATTTCAATAGCAGAAAAATCCCTGGCATCCCCCCTCATTCGTCTAATTATTTCTTTATTTATTTTTTTAAATGTGCAGCACACACTATCCTTATTAGATTCTTTTTTACCAATTCTACATAATTCATGAAGCCTGCTTAGAGGGGGAAACAAAGGAGCAGCAGTTTATAATGAACAGAAAACCCCTTGAGAAAGCTATTCTGTTCTATTTTATCTCGATACTGGACTCTCCGCCATTTCACAGTATGTTCTCAAATCTCTAGTGGCTGGAAAGAAACAGAAGAGGCCCCTTTGAAGTGATGAGGAATCCTTTCGGCGCGGTGTTGGTTGTTCTACTGGATGATTACGGCCTCTGTGCCGACCTGTAGCGACGTCCTCCTGAGTGATCAGGTGAATGACAGGTGACATTGGGACCGGCGAATAACTTTGCATCATTATGGGAAATCCCTGAGGGGAACCATGGCGACACATCGCATTAATGCAACTGCTTTAACTCAGCCCCTGTGGTGCAGCAGTGTCATCAATAGCAATGTCCATGGAGTTGCAGGAGGGGCTCAAAGCTCACAGAAAGACAGGGGCTCACTTGGATACCTTTGAAATCCCATTGAAATAGAGAAATGCGCTAGCATCAGGATGGAACAGGATGGGAAGCTGAAATATACAGACATTAACCCCCCCATTTCAATTTGCTGCAGCGGTGTTGTAAAGCTAAAAGTGCCTTGGTGCCAAAAATGTGATTGATAAATAAAATGTTGGGGTGGTGTTGAGAAAGGAGGCACTTGATGGAGGAAAAGGGGCGGCCGGCATTAAATAGCCATGATGGCGCTGCTCATGTGTGAAACCATGGTAATGGTATTCATCCTACCTGGTGATCAGGCCCAGCAGGACACGCTGCCTGCCCATGAATATTTCAAGGAAGGCGTCATAAAATCACATCTTTAGAATCACAGATTAATGCACAGGGGACACAAGGGGCTGAAAATGGAAGAGAAGGGAGGGCGTGAACGTGTGTGGGTCCGTCTCTGGGAAATAGATCCTTTATTTCCGGATCGGCTTTTGTGCCAGAGCGTTTCAGTGAGAGGAACAGCACAGTAACGTCCTCATTTGTATTTCACAAGACGTTGGCATAAAATAAACAAGGAATACATTTACATGAGTGCCTCCACGCTCCACACAGCAGTAGTTATCAGAGCCAATTCACACCCACCCATTCTCGGTCTCTCCTCCAGACGTAATCGACTTTTTCCAGATATGGCTGGCTGGCTTTTTTTTTTTTACCCTGGAATTCATGGAGAGGAGGCTTGCGGGGAGATAAAGGTGAGTTCAATCTATGTATGTTTGCGTCGTCGTTGCCGCAGTGAATTTCTCCCACGCTGCATTCTGCCTTGTCACTGGGCCACATCCGAGAGAGCAGAGCAGAGTGTGTGCTGGAGGGTGTGGTGCGCTAATTAGCGGGAGTGGATGCAAACACTGCGTAACTCAAAGTCAACACCCGAGGGCCAAGAAGATGCACATAGACCATCCACGCCACAACTGCCTCCCTCTCTCCCTACGTACCCCCCACCTTTACCCACCTAAATAAATAAATACATAGTATTGAGTGCTGTTTTGAAATTGGGGTGGAATAAATCCTGTGACAGCTGGGTATTTATATTTCAACACCCTCCCATCGAATCATGTCCGTCAGAGTTGTCCATCAGGCCCATAACCAATAGCCATGAGCTGAGAACGCTACTTTGCATGCTAATGCGCAGAAACGGCCTACCAGGCTATATGAGAAGATAACATGAGTCATGCATGCTCAGTGTTGTGAAGACAATGTCATTGTTGCCTTACAAGAAAGAGAACATCCAGAGGCTTTAGGATTTTGATAAGACAACGGTTGCAGTGTTTCAACTTGTGTAATGTCATGCTCATTCACTGATTAGAATTTGAGTAAGACAGTGATATCTCAGCTTGCCTGGAGAAATGTACAGTATATTAATTAAATGACGGTGGAATAATTCAGCCCTCTATGAATTGACACGGCTGAAATAAAGAAATGTGAACATTCTAGCCAGCATCATTTTCTGCATTGGGAATTGAGCAGTGCTGTTCCTAATAAAATGGGATTGGGTTGCTATTATCCTTATGAAATATTGAAATGAGTCAGAAACCCTAAATATGTGTGTCTGTGTGTGCACCATATGGAAAAATAAAAACATCCAGTTTAGGTGTTGCAGAGATAAGGAAACAATCAAGTCAAAAGCCCTCTCAGCCTTCGTCAGAACATAATCGTTACAAACCCTGAAACAAACAGCATCCCCCCCCCCTAGGATTTCCCCCCACATTGTGCCTATAGACAGACAGAGGGCGGAGGGATACAGAGAGCGAGGTGGCTCCAAAACTACTCTAACACAAATACAGAACAGAGGGGAATCCCTACTTTCTCATTTACTCCCAAACTCTTCTAAAGAGAATGACAGACAGAGAACCGGAGAGAAACTGCAAGAGGAGCCGGTGAGGCAGATGTATTTAGCGAAACTGAGGAAATACCTTAATCCCACTAAGAAATATCTTTGCACACACGTACTTTTTCTTTCTCCTAACTCAATGGATCCAATGTCCTCAATACCCAGAACAGGGAAATGGGTTTATTTGAATGCAGCCTGTAAAAAGATCCCTCACTTCCTAACTTGCGGTCTCATCCTTTCACCCTTTCGTTTCAAACCATTTCTTTCCACTTCCTGTTCATTTATCTGTGTTCTGCTGCCTCCATTGTTTGTGCGACTGAATGCCAGCTCCCAGACGTGTTCTTAAAGCCAGGGGCCATGAGGCTGTGTAGGCACAAAAATCCTCATTTATTATGCACCACGGCAGCCCTGGCCTAAATCCACAGCCCCTCCTCCTCCAGCTGAATCCCCCCACAGTCGTGGCATACTCAGCTTCAGAGTATCAATAGGCCATCATCGCCATGCGGCTCTGGCTCCTGAGTGACATGTAGCTAAGTGTGACTCCCTCCTACAGAACATGCTGCTGAGTGTAGAGGTACTGAACGTACAGGTAGTATAGAATAGAACGTACCATAAGTGTTAGCCTACTGTGTGCCCTGTAATCAGTACGACATGATGCATGCTAAGCCATTGTGGTAGGTCAGACAGGACAAAAGGTATGAGGAAAGACACCCCCGCTGCGATGTCACTAATCCCAGCCTGCCCTAGACCAATCATATTTACGTAACTGACAGCGATAGACGAGTCATTAGGTAGATTGTGTCAGTCAATCCTCTCATCTGTGTGATAGTGTGAGTTGGGGATTAAACAGATGGAAAATCCCACTCCACCAGAGGGATGGGACTCCCCTCTCTGGATAAGGAAGGCAAGACGGATAAAAGTCACTTGCAAGTAAGTCCTGAGAATTGGGGCGGCAGGTAATGTAGCCCAGTGGTTAGTACGTTGAAACAGTAACCGAAAGGTTGATGGATCGAATCCTTGAGCTGTGCAAAGTAAAAATATGTCGTTCTGCCCCTGAACAAGGCAGTTAACCCACTGTTCCCCGGTAGGCCGTCGTTGTGAATAAGAATTTGTTCTTAGTTCTTAGTTAAATAAAGGTAAAAAAAAAGAAAGTGGATTCTGGATTTCTGACCTAAGGGCTCCTGACCCTTAGATGTATAATCGTCAAGTCTCGCCCTCTGTATCTAATCGTCAAGTCTCGCCCTCTCCCATCTGTCGATGACGACAAAAGATACTATAGCTCGGGAGTCGGGTCTACAGTGACAAGCGCTCCAACTGTCACGCAGCGCAGAGAGAGATTTAATACCCCTATGACACAGATGTGATGTGATAATGACGGAGAACCCGGAGTCAAGATTAGATCGCTGTAAAGGAACGTGACGTAATAAAAACACACAAATCAATCAATCGGAGACACACAAACTTGACACGGGATGACGCAATGAAGACCAGAATACACCATAATGGTATAAAGATGATGGTACTGTAGACATCAAATAGCTACGGGTTGTATGTTCCCCTATGTTCATTATTCTGTTTCTGTATAAGGACTGGAGAGGAGTACCTGGTAGAACTAATACCGCCTCCCAATACGGTATGATGTAAGCTTTTGGTCTCTGGTACCAATCTCTGCCTTATCCTCTGTCTCCACGTTGGCTGTTCCCGCTGAGTGATCACTGATTCGAGGGATTGAGTCTTTATCCGCGGTCCAGTCTACCTCTGACATCCCTACAACTCCTCTCACACTCAGCAGAGACAGGATCAAGACAGACAGGCCCTTAGAGAGAACAAAGAAACCTTGGCATTAATACCTCCACTGAAGTGTCATCTAAATTTCAGACTGTGGCTTAGCAATTCTATTAACAGCCTCATAAATCTTCAGCAATTATTATAGCTTTCGTCTTGGAACGTGTGAGTCGTGGATATTGTAATGAATACGCAGATCAATCTAAACCAAGAACAAGTCTCTGTGAGTCAGTTTGTTGCAGGTGTCATGAATACGTGTTTAATGAGGATTTGATTTGTGATGAAATGAACTGTATGGGTCAACAATGGCATAAATACCCCAGGACCATTCTGTCCCAATGAAGCACATCCACTCTGGTCTGACCTCCTATCCATCTTTCTCTCCTCCTCCAGACAGAGCTACAGTGTCCCATTGTTCCCCACACCGCTGCCATCATTCTACCTTTAGGCCAGTTCATGGCCAATCACTGTCCTTAACACACTGACACAGCTAGGAGATCCCCATGCTACTTTCCTCCTTTGACAGAGGAAGAGGCCACTCGGTCAACACCGGAGAAAACAGAAAGGTTAATACGATGGAGCAGAGGTTGAAGGGAAAAAAAGAAAACAAGAGAGCAAGAGTTTAAGAGCGAGCTAACGAGAGGAAGAAGTGAGAGAGGAGATGGTCTTGAAAGGAACAGAGGAGATAAAGAAGCAAGAAGCTAGGTTACAAAGCTGCGGCTTTCATCAGCTCTGTAATTGAGCCTGAAATCACCCTATATTCAAAGTTAACGGCAAACTTTCTTCCCTCTCTCGCCTCCCCTCTTCATCTCTCTCTTCTTAATCTCTGTCCGTCTCTCCCTGGAGGAGATGAAAGGGACAGGCCGACCCATTCCCAGGTTATGAATATTTAAGTTCCGCTCTTGTTTATAGCCGGGGTCTTTGAAGACATTCACCCGTCCTCCTTCCGTCCTCCACCCCGACCCGCACCTTCACCCCATCCAATCGTCTGTTTTTTATTACCCGCGCAGTCATTTCATCACCCCTCCCTCCCTCCCCCTGCTCTCATGTCTTCCTTCCTTCTGGCGTCTCAGACCTGGACTGATATTAAAACCGTTTGCCATCCAGTGGTCCGGCCTGGGGCAGCTGGGATTGTCTATAGCGCCATGCAGGCCGCAGGTGTGGGAGAGATATTAGAAAAGGGTTGTTATTATCTTCGATTCAAATCGGCTCTGGGACAGTTGCCAGCATTTTGGTTCATGTGCCGTTCAGGCGACGTTCGGCGAGGAAAAAGTCACTCAAAATTGCAAATATCGTCTGTAAAACGGACTGTTAGGTGATATTGTCCACCTCATTTCAAATGCAACATCTTTACCTGAATGTCATTTCAGGAGATGGGTCCATATCCGTGAGGACAGCAGCGTGTTTGAAACGGTAGCACGACCTTAATTTGATGCTCCTGGCTAACCGATTGTAATGATCTCTCTGCCTCGTAGAGACCGAGGCCAGAGAAGCCAGAGCCTGAATGAATTACTCCTGATGAGGGGCAAATGCCGGATACCGAATTCCTAAAGGGAAGCAATGAGCGGGGCTTCTGAAATTCCCATCTCATTCCAGCTCTCTCCCTCAGCCTATTTCCATGGAAATTAAACCATGAAAGCTTGTCGTTCTATTTCCAACAGCAGGCCTGTTTATTCCCAAGCGAACCTAGAACCGAGTAGACCTGTGGACACAGCAAATAGAACCGTTATAGAACCGCATGCAGAACCAGATAAGGTAAGGAAGATGTAAACAACATCATACCAAATAATGGATTCCATTCATTTTCAGACACTGCCACCGACTGTAAACTACCAGTGTGGAGGGGATTAGTGCATTCGGTCCTGTCCAGTTGTCATGTGAAATACAGTACGACACGTTTAACGGAGTTAAGAATGTACCGCGAGCTCACGCCACAGCTATCTTGAAATTCCGCAGATGGAGCCATCCGAAAGATATTGTTTGTAAGGCTCAATCGGTTTGCACGTTGTCAAGGTCGGGCGATCAAGTGTGTTGGGAAGCAGATGATCACTGGTTCAAGCCCAGTATTGGGCAGTGTCGTGGAAATTCATACTGAGAGAGACTGTCATTTCTTCAAACAATCATCTTTATTTAACGTTGATTAATTATTGCAATAATTAAGACCAGTCAGCCCAACAGTCTTGACTGTCGGGCCAAACAGCCTACCCTTTACAGACCATTGTCACGTCCTGACCATAGTAAGATGTGATTTTCTATGGTAGAGTAGGTCAGGGCGTGACACGGGGTGTTTTGGGTTGTTCTATGTTTTCTATTTGTATGTTTAAGTTCGAGTTTGTCTATTTCTATGTTGGGATTGTTTGGGTTGATCTCTAATTGGAGGCAGCTGATTCCTCGTTGCCTCTGATTAGAGATCATATTTAAGTAGGGGTTTTTCTTCCTGGGTTTTTGTGGGTAGGTTTCTGTTTAGTGTATGTCACCTGATGAAACTGTTATCGGTCATTTTGTTGTTTTGTTAAAGTGTTTCATTAAAAGTAAATATGAGCACTTCACACGCCGTGCCTTGGTCTCCTTTAGACGACCCGCGTTACAACCATGCTGTTTCTTATATAGCTGATTCCAAGATTGCTCAGTCATAGCTGGTTCAACCCCTCCCATTTAGATTGGGGCGCTCCAGAAGCCACTTTGGGTTTATCCTGTGGTCATCTGCCTCTGGTGTTATTTCCCAGATGCAAGGATGAGAACAAACAATGAAATATTTGTTCTATTCCTTCAGGCTACTATCTCTATCTGGAGTCACACACACAATGCCACCCCAATCAAACCGGAGACATATGTCTCACATGCACCACTAATCATAGAATGGAATGTGTCTGTTTGGTTTTTATCACCAAGCCATCTCTTAAACAGTTGCCAGACCAAGCTTCAACAACTCCTCTCAGTTCAATCAGAAGTAAAAGAGAGAGGCCTAAGAACCATACTCTATTGCATAAGACAACCATTTGGTGCATAAACATAACGTCATCTAGTAATTCTGCTACCACAGCAGTCAGACAGTGGAAGACGCTAAGCTGTTAGCAGCACACTGACCCCTATTACACATGCACACATATTATCCTTGTAGGCGCACATACATAGACATTTTCATATACACTCTCTTCCTCTGTCTTGCTCAATCTGCTTTCTCGTCTCTGTCTCTCTGTCTCTCCTCTTCTCTCACTCACGGTGGAACATCTTTATTTAAGGCTTGGGCAATCTGCTACTGGTACTCTGTGTACAGTGCCTTCGGAAAGTATTCAGACCCCTCGACTTTTTCCACATTTTGTTACGTTACAGCCTTATTCTAAAATGGATAAAATGGTTGATGAGAAAAACAATCTACACACAATACACCACAATAACAAAGCAAAAACAGATTTTTAGAAATTAAAAAAATATCTAAAATTTACATAAGTATTCAGACCCTTTACTCAGTTCTTTGTTGAAGCACCTTCGGCAGCGATTACAGCCTCGAGTCTTCTTGGGTATGACGCTACAAGCTTGGCTCACCTGTATTTGGGGAGTTTCTACCCATTCTTCTCTTCAGATCCTCTGAAGCTCTGTCAGGTTGGATGGAGAGCGATGATGCCCAGATATTTTCAGGTTTGATCGTGTTCATGTCCGGGCTTTGGCTGGGCCAATCAAGGACTTTCAGAGACTTGTCCCAAAGCCACTCCTGCGTTGTCTTGGCTGTGTGCTTAGGGTCGTTGTCCTGTTGGAAGGTGAGTCTAGAGCAGGTTTTCATCAAGGATCTCTCTGTACTTTACTCCTTTCATATTTCCCTTGATCCTGACTAGTCTCCCAGTCCCTGCCACTGAAAAACATCCCCACGGCATGATGCTGCCACTACCATGCTGCAGAGATGGTTGTTCTTCTGGAAGGTTCTCAAATCTCCACAGAGGAACTACAGAGCTCTGTCAGTGACCATCGGGTTCTTGGTCATCTCCCTGACCAAGGCCCTTCTCCCTCGATTGCTCAGTTTGGTCAGACAGCCAGCACCAGGAAGTATCTTGGTGGTTTCAAACTTCTTCCATTTAAAAATGATGGAGGCCACTGTGTTCTTGGGGACCTTCAATGCTGCAGACATTTTTTGGTAGCCTTCTCCAGATCTGTGCCTCAACACATTCCTGTCTCGGAGCTCTACGGACAATTCCTTCGACCTCATGGCTTGATATTTGCTCTGACATGCACTGTCAACTGTGGATCTTATATAGACACGTGTGCCTTTCCAAATCATGTCCAATCAATTGAAACATCAAGGATGATCAATGGAAACAGGATGCACCTGAGCTCAATTTCGAGGCTCATAGCAAAGGGTTTGAATACTCATGTAAATAAGGTATCTGTTTTTATTATTTAATAAATGTGCAAACATTTTTAAAAACCTGTTTTCACTTTGTCAATATGGGGTATTGTGTGTAGATTGCTGGGGATTTTATTTATTTATTCCATTTTAGAATAAGGCTGTAAGGTAACAACGTGGAGAAAGTCAAGGGGTCTGAATACTTTCCGAATGCACTGTATCTCTCCATTCTTATTGTCTTAGTTACTATTAAATGTTTTATCATTATTTAAACCATGCATCATTGGTTAAAGCAAGCATTTCACTGTAAAGTCTACACCAGTTGTATTCGGTGCGTGTGATAAATAAAATGTGATTTCTTTATTTGTTTCCCTGGGGTACAGACAGCATTAGGAGACACTGATCTCAGAACAGCGTGTACATTTCTAAGGACCAGTGATTATGTGACTACGGATCGTTACGCTCCACTCTTTTACACAACACCGGGAAAATATCGTCAGTGAGATGAGAGGCAGTGGTGACGTAAGCACAGAACACACATTCACGCACACACACGCACAAACACACTAATCCATAGTGCCAGGTCCCCCCAAATCTCACTTAGGGCCCCTAAAAGGCTAGAGCCAGCCCTAAGAGTGAGGTAATTAAACACAATGATTACTTAGCTCCCTCACGGCCTGGGGATCCTCTCCCATTATTGGCTCTGGACACAATTAGAAGCGATTGATCACCCAGCCTGAGGACTGGTGCTGGGGGATATTCAGTGGTTTTCTTAATGTCCTGGTATGTGTTTCTAGGTGAGCATGTGTGTTTTAATGGGGGGGTTCTGCGTTGGCACACGCGAGTATGTTTGTTACTGGTTGTGTGTGTTTACGTGTGAGTGGGCATACGTTTGCGCACGCCTACGGGCGTGCATGTATGGGTGCATGAGCGTGTATGTGTGCGTGTGTCGTTGTGCGTCGGTGTGTTTCTGTCTGGGCTGTGGGCCCACTCCCGTCAGTGCTCATCTCCCAGAGAGAGCTCCTCATAAAGGTCTGGGAGTCTATACAACACACACACACACACACACACACACACTCCAGTCCAATCTGACACATTTCCTCAGGGCATGGGATGAAAAGAATATTTAAAACGCAGGGCCGTCTGATGGATCACTCATGCATATTTCATCCTGCTAAGCTCACACTGATACCATAAAGCAGATTAATTGGACATTTACTCAGACATGAATCGATTTGGAAAATATATATCTACATGACACTCTTTCTCTCTTCTGCTCTATCTCTCTTCTAAGTCTTACACGCTATATCTTTCTCTCCAAGGATTTACAAAACAAAAATCTATGCTTGAAGTTTTCCCTGTGATGTAACATGTCCGATACTTTTGGGGGTAACTTAGGAGAGCTGTGTGTGTATGCTTGTGTGTGTGTGTGTGAGCATGTGTCTGTGAGTGATTTGGAGTGTTCCTCTGGGTGGCTCCTCCAATCAGGCCGCAAAGTGAACCTGTCAGAAAGTGGTAGAAGAGAGTGAAAGAGAGGAGAGACGAGAGGGAGAGAGGAGAGCGTGTGTTTATACACCTGGGTGTTTTGTGGAGCAGCTGAGGTAAAAAGTTTTGCAGGAGGGCATAGCAGTAGTGATACCCTGATGCCATTACCAGGTCTGAATGCTGTTTACAGCAATACGGTGCAGCACTGGGCACAAACTCGTTAAATCAACGTTGTTGCAACGTAATTGTGACGTGGAATCTACGTGGAAAATACATCCATGTTCACATTGAGGTTTCTGTAACAATAAATGTCTTCTTATGTAATCTTAAAAAAAGTGTGTATGTTCAGGGTTGCAGGTCTGTGGACATCTTCACAATTACGAAAATAATCTGCACAGAATCTCAAACGGCATTGATTACTTGCACCATGTAGTTTAATTAAATATCATTTCAACTAACTGCAAATCCAGGTCATTTGGTTGTGCTATTAAATGAAGCACAGTCATCAAACATTTAAGTTGTATAAATAAACCAAATACCTGACATTGTATTCCCATTTGAACTTTGGTGTGCTTTTAGATGGTTGAAAGCATAGCACAGCACTTGTGTTCTGCAATGTAATGTAGACTATTGTACTGGCCTGTACTTACTAGTATTGCTTTCAGTAGTCATTCATCTGACTTGGACTTGCCATTTGTAGTGTTCTCAATGAGATAATATATTATACAACTATAATTGTTAGGTAAGTCAAATTGGGGGAAATTGAGGCTGCAGGGATTCACCATAGATTCATGTTAGTCTACTTCTGTTAAAACAGAAGGTTTACTGTAGGAAATGAAATATATCTTATGTTATGCAATTCTAAAGTATTACCAGTTAACATGCGATCTTCACATTAGACACTTACCGTTGATGGCGTAGTCACTTTTTCTGTCTTCGTATTGCATTACGCTTACTTTTACCTATATCCTATACACTCCCAGTACAAACTTATGTGACTCCCTATACTCTGTTATACCATTCTCCTTATACCAAAGGCTGGGAATGTTCTGTACTTGTAGTGTGTGTGTGTGTGTGTGTGTGCGCTTGTGTGAACTGTTAAACATCTGCCTACGGGGGAACGGAAATAAATGAAGAAAAATAAACATCTTCATCCCCCTCTTCCTCTCCTCTTTTCCTCCTCTCCCCCTGTTCCTAGTGAGAGCGGTCCAGTCCTGATGTGGTGAGTTTTCTGTCGGATGTAAGAATACTTCTGGGGGTATATATATATATTTACAATAAACAAAAATATAAATGCAACAATTTCAAAGATTTCACTGAGTTACAGTTCATATAAGGAAATCAGTCAATTGAAATAAATAAGAGGCCCTAATCTATGGATTTCACATGACTGGGAATACAGATATACATCTATTGGTTAATAAAAAAGTAGGGGTGTGGATCAGGAAACCAGTCAGTACCTGGTGTGACCATCATTTGCCTCGTGCAGCACAAGTTGATCAGGCTGTTGATTGTGGCCTATGGAATGTTGTTCCACTCCTCTTCAATGGCTGTGTGAAGTTGCTGGATATTGGCGAGAACTGGAACATGATGTTGTACATGTCGACCCAGAGCATCCCAAACATGCTCAATGGGTGACATGTCTGGTAAGCATGCAGGCCATGGAAGAAATGGGACATTTTCAGCTTAAAGGAATTGTGTACAGGTCCTTGAAACATGGGGCCGTGCATTATTATTATCATGCTGAAACATGAGGTGATGGCGAGGATGAATAGCACGACAACGGGCCTCAGGATCTCGTCACAGTATCTCTGTGCATTCGAATTGCCATCAATAAAATGCAATTGTGTTCGTTGTCCGTAGCTTTTGCTGCCCATACCATAACCCCACCACGAAGTACTCTGTTCATAACGTTAACATCAGCAAACCGCTCCCCCATACAACCCCATACACGCTGTCTGTCATCTGCCCGGTACAGTTGAAACCGGGATTCATCCGTGAAGAGCACACTTCTCCAGTGTGCCAGTGGTCATCGAATGGGAGCATTTACCCACTGAAGTCAATTAGGATGCCGGATGCTCCCGTTCGATGACCACTGGCACACATTTGCTGATGTTAACGTTGTGGAACAGAGTGCTTCATGGTGGGGTTATGGCATAGGCAGCAAAAGCTACGGACAACGAACACAATTGCATTGTATCGATGGCAATTTGAATGCACAGAGCACTCACGTCTGTAACTATGAAGTGCTTTGAAAGGCTGGTCATGGCTCACAACACCATTATCCCAGAAACTCTAGACCCACTCCAATTTGCATACCGCCCTAACAGATACACAGATGATGCAATCTCTATTGCACTCCACACTGCCCTTTCCCACCTGGACAAACAGAACATCTATGTGAGAATGCTATTCATTGACTACAGCTCAGTGTTCAACACCATAGTGCTCTCAAAGCTAATCAATAAGCTAAGGACCCTGGGACTAAACACCTCCCTCTGCAACTGGATCCTGGACTTACTGACGGGCCATCCCTAGGTGGCAAGGGTAGGTAACAACACATCCGTCACGCTGATCCTCAACACAGGGGCCCCTAAGGTGATCAGCCCCCTCCTGTACTCCCTGTTCACCCCTGACAGCATGGCCAGGCATGACTCCAACACCCACCATCATTAAGTTTGCCAAAGACACAACAGAGGTAGGCCTGATCACCGACAACGACGAGACAGCCTATAGGGAGGAGGTCAGAGACCTGGCCGTGTGGTGCCAGGACAACAACCTCTCCCTCAACGTGATCAAGACAAAGGAGATGATTGTGGACTACAGGAAAAAGAGGACTGAGCACACCCCCATTCTCATCTACAGGGCTGCAGTGGAGCAGCTTGAGAGCTTCAAGTTTCTTGGTGTCCACATCACCAACGAACTAACATGGTCCAAGCACACCAAGACAGTCATGAAGAGGGCACAACATTCCCCCTCAGGAGACTGAACAGATTTGGCATGGGTCCTCAGATCCTAAAAAGGTTCTATAGCTGCACCATCGAGAGCATCCTGACAGGTTGCATCACTGCCTGGTATAGCAACTGCTCGGCCTCCGACCGCAAGGCACTACAGAGGGTAGTGCGAATGGCCCAGTACATCACTGGGGCCAAGCTCCCTGCCATCCAGGACCTCTATACCAGGTGGTGTCAGAGGAAGGCTCTAAAAATTGTCAAAGACTCCAGCCACCCGAGTCATAGACTGCTCTCTCTGCTACCGCATGGCAAGCGGTACCGGAGCGCCAAGTCCAGGTCCAAGAGGCTTCTAAACAGCTTCTACCCCCAAGCCATAAGACTCCTGAACACCTAATCAAATGGCTACCCAGACTATTTGCATTGCCCCCCCCTCTTTTACACCGCTGCTACTCTCTGTTGTTATCATCTATGCATAGCCACTTTAATAACTCTACCTACATGTACATATTACCTCAACTAACCAGTGTCCCCGTACATTGACTCTTTTCCGGCACCCCCCTGTATATAGTCTCGCTATTGTTATTTTACTGCTGCTCTTTAATTACTTGTCACTTTTATTTCTTATTCTTGTCCGTATTTTTAGGTTTTTGTATTTTTTTTTTAACTGCATTGTTGGTTAGGGGCTCGTAAGTAAGCATTTCACTGTAAGATGCATGTGACCTAATACAATTTGATTTTATTTTAAATGTAGTCAGGTCAAGATCCTGGTGAGGACGACGAGCAGGTAGATGAGCTTCCTTGAGACGGTTTCTGACAGTTTGTGCAGAAAATTATTTGGCTGTGCAAACCTACAATTTCATCAGCTGTCCGGGTGGCTGGTCTCAGACGATCCCGCAGGTGAAGAAGTTGGATGTGGAGATCCTGGGCTGGCGTGGTGACACGTGTTCTTCGCTTGTGAGGCCGGTTGAACGTACTGCCAAATTCTCTAAAACGATGTGGGAGGCAGCTTATGGTAGAGAAATAAACCTACAATTCTCTGGCAATTGCATGCTCCCTCTCAACTTGAGACAGCTGCGGCATTGTGTTGTGTGACAAAACTGCACATTTTAGAGTAGCCTTTTTATTGTAGCTCCTGAAACATGGGACCAACACTTTACATGTTGTGTTTATATTTTTGTTCAGTACAGGTATAGGACTTGGAGTGTTATTCTGTGTGGTTTCCCCCAATCAGTCAGACCTTGTGTAATGAAGGCTTGCATATTCTACCCAGGCCGACAGCCTGCTCTATGTCCTCACACCTCATTTCACTGATGGAGGAATGTTCACACACATTCATTCTGCTTCATTCACACTCTCGTTTCATGTGACTCAACCAGTGACAATGACTCTCTCTCTCTCTCTCTCTCTCTCTCTCCCTACTATCTCTTTATCTCTCACCGTTCGTCTTTTTTCACACCTTTCTGTCATCCTTGTTTGTTATCTCCCCAAGTCTTTGTAATTTGGTTGTCTGTTCGTTGTCCATTGGCGTGAATAGGTAAACACTTACGCTGCCAAGCATTGACACACAAATAACTTACAAATAAATAAATAAATGAGACTAGCTAGGTTTCCATGCAGTTGGTGACAGATTGTCATGCGAATATTCTGAAATCCGCAAAAAGAAAATATGCTCATTTTACCACCAGTGGTGTGTTTCCACCAAATTCACTTGTTGCAGATACAAAATCAGTGCTTGATGATTTGTATTTTGTACAAAATGTACTTTTTTTGCTTAAGTTTCCATGTACCAAATAAAAACCTTAAAGTTCAATGTGTTTCCATCGCATTTTCAACTCTACCGATGGAATTGACACAAACTATTGCACTCTAGCCAGCAGCTCGCAGATACAGCGGTAGGCTAGTTCACACCATGAGATTATTATGGATGAGAGCGAGAATATGTTTAGCCTATTTGTCAAACGGCAGTCAAGCATCGATCATCATGTCACCAGAATAAGACCATCAATAATTATTGGAAAGGAGCACCAAGATCACCATGTACTTTCACCACCCTGTGAAGTTCGTCATAATTTATTTCATCTGTAGTCTAATAAACTGCATGGTTTCCCGAGTGGTAGTGGGAGGACCACACACCATATCATCACGTGACCAAGTTTACTTCCATATGATGGTTATTATATCAATATTTGCACATAAAGGAGTTTCCACCGCGATGCTTCAGGACAATGTTGCCAGAGCAGTGAAGTGGATGCCAGAGCACTTATCTCTATAGCTTGGACTGGCATGTGTGTGTGTGTCTCAGCCAAACCCAAAAGAGCCATCTGATGAGATGAATTAGGACAGGTGATGAGAAACACTGTGTTCATGAGCATCTCAGGAGAGAGAAAAGAGTGAGGGGGAGACGAAAGAGGAGTGTGTCTGTGTGTGTGTGTGTGTGTGTGTGTGTGTGAGAGAGAGAAGAATGTGTGAGAAGAGTAGTGTGTATATGAGAGAGAGACGAGTTAGATTGCCAATATCCCATGTAAGCCTACGGGAAGCATTGGAGTCAACATGGGCCAGCATCCCTGTGGAACGCTTTCAACGCCTTGTAGAGTCCATGCCCTGACGAATTGAGGCTTTTCTGAGGGCAAAAGGGGGGGGGGGGGTGCAAACTCAATATTACGAAAGTCTTAATGTTTTGTACACTCAGTGGCCAGTTATATATAGAGAGAGAGAGCAAGAGAGAGGTGTGTGCGTGAGATAGAGATTGGCAATGTCCCATTTCCTCTCCATTCATCAATGTTCATCTCTTCACCTCCCACCCCGTATCTCCTCTCATATCAACTGAACAGCTTCACACTACTGATCTACATAGCGAACACTATACACTCTACCTACCCATTATGCAATATGTGCCATGATGCATTGCATGAATTATGGAGCTTAACCTAGAAATCTGTGCTTTGATAAAGGGGTGTTTGGGGGGGGGGAGGGGGGGTGCAACTCAATATTAGGAAAGTTTTGTTTTTAAAGTTTTGTACAGTCAGTGTATATACAGTTTATTAGGTACACCACCCTGTTCGCGAAATGGTTCGCTCCTACAGACAGTAAGTTACGTGACTTGCTATATAAAGTGACTTGCTATATAAAGCAGTCAGAAAGGCAACGAGGCATTCAGTTACTCTTCGATTGAATGTTAGAAATGACAAAACCAGTGACCTAAGTGACTTTGAGAGCGGCACGCTGGTTCCAGTATCTCAGAAACATCCTCTTGGGCTTTTCACGCACGACAGCGTCTAGTGTTTACCGAGAACGGACACAAACAGAAAACATCCAGTCAGCAGCAGTCCTGTGGGTGAAAACAGCTCGTTGTGGAGAGAGGTCAAAGGAGAATGGCAAGAATCGTGCAAGCTGACAGGCGGGCCACAGACAGGCAAATAACAGAGCAGTACAACAGTGATGTGCAGAACGGCATCTCAGAATGCACAACTCGTCAGTCCTTGTTACAGATGGGCTATTGCAGCAGACCACACCAGGTTCCACTCCTATCAGCTAAAAACAAGAAGAAGTGGCTCCAGTGGGCACGCGATCACCAACACTGGACAACTGAGGAGTGGAAAAACATTGCTTGGTCTGACGAATTCCGGTACCTGTTGCGTCATGCTGATGGCAGAGTCAGGATTTGGCGTAAGCAGCATGAGTAAATGGCCCCATCCTGCCTGGTGTCAACGGTACGGGCTGCCGGCGGTGTGGGGAATGTTTTCCTGGCGTACATTAGGTCCCTTGATACCAATTGAGCAATGTTTTCATGCCCCAAAGAAGTCAGGCTGTTCTGGAGGCAAGATGGGTGTGCCTAATAAACTGGCCACTGAGTGTATAGATATACTGCATATACGTATTGTATGTAGACTTGGGGAGATAACAAACAGGCATGACAGAAAGGCCTGAAAAAAGGCAGAGAGAAAGATCTGAAAAAAGGCGGAGAGTGAGTGAGAGAGAGGACCGCTGAAGGGTGTTTAGAGGGTATGGTATGGGAGAATAAGATGTGATATTGTTACGGTTAATTAATATTCATGTGAGGTCATCTATTACAGGGGAACAGGCAAGCCATGAGAGACATCCTAATGGAACCTGTCACCGAGAGAGCGAGGGAGGGAGGGAGGGGGATAGAGAGATGAGAGGGAAGGAGAGAGGGAGGAAGAAAGGAATGGAGAGGGAACGGGAGACGGAGAGAGAGCGACAGAAGGAAAGAGAACAAGTCAGAAGGGGGAGGAAGGCAGAGACAAGGGGTAGAGTTAGGGTAGCCGCGCAGAATGAATCAACAAATTAGAATGGATAATTAATACATGCAATCCCATAGGGCTAGGATGGAATAGGGGGACAGAGAGGAGGAGGAGAGGATGGGGTTACTGATAGCGATGCTACCACAGCCAGCTCTCCACACCAGAACCACACTCCTCAAATGGAGTCTTGTACTACCGATGTAACTCTATGGTTAGGGATGTAAGGGAGGTGAGCAGAGATCACTGATTATCTGACCTGTTCTTCTGTCTAGCGTTTCCACTGGACTTTATCTATCTAAAAGGCATTCCTTCACAGTGACTGGGACATACACACTTCGTCCCCAAATGGCGCCCTATTCCCTTGATAGTGCCCTATGGGCCCTGGTCAAAAATAGGGCACTGTAAAGGAAATAGGATGCCATTTGGAAGCAAAACATTAGGTAGATGACAGGATGTGCCCTTAGCATGAATGGCCCATCATTGACTATGCGCAAAGACAATTTTCCTCACTGAGTGGTCGTCAATACGGACAGTTGTAGGACAAGACAATGAAACAGAAAGGAACGCACGTGTGTGCTTCTACCGAAGCTTTGCAAGCTCTTCCCAGAGACTCCTAAGATAACAATGGGCCAATTATACCCTAATTACATAAGATAACTAGTTCAATACATTCCACTGGTCCAATTTCTCTTTAATTGTTCCAATAAGATTCAATTATATTTAGCTGTGGACCTTTAAATGAAAGCTCAAATCATTCTATAGTAGATACATATGGTAAATCCCAATGCTCTTACATACACGCACACATACATACCAATAAAATTGGATTTGATTTGACTTAAAATATTTGATTTGAATCCACAAATCCCATTACACTCGAGAAGGATTCAAACGTTTCTAAGGACACGGATATAATGGACACTTATGGATACAGATAGGACCTTGCTCTCCACACAGCAAGACCGCTGAAACAGAGCAGTACCTCGCTAGCTACTTTGCCTTTGTCTTATGCAGGCCTGCAATCTGAAGGCCACGTACTGTCAGCCCACGTACATGACTGAGACTCCCAGATATCAACAACAAAAGCTTGCACTGATAACCAAGGCTGTTCAGGCATGACACAAGGGGATGGTATTTCGGTACCTTGTCAGCAAAGATCTGCTCCATGTAAGAGTGAAAAGAGCAACCTACTTCCAAAATAAGCACTTCAATCTGGCCTCACAACAACAATATGTGGCATATTTGGCATACAAGAAAACACATCATCATCATACTCATCAGGTATCTAGCCGCAGGTTTAAATTGCATATTCTCGTCTTCCCATACGACTGCTTCCTGCATGCTTCTCTCCATCTCTGGCGGAAGTGCGACGCCACTTCCACACCCGCTCCATCCTTCCTCCCTCCCGACACAACAGCAGAAGGTGGCTCGGCGTTGCCAGCGGTGATAAATATGGGCCTAATTAAAAGGCTCTTTGATAGCTCTCCGTTGCCTTTTTAATCTCCCCCTCCTCAATTAGACTTGTCATTTACCCACCGCTCCTTCTCCTCTGCTGCAGGCAACCGCCATCCCAACTACCCAGCAAACAAACCCAATGGGCGACCTTTTGAAGAAGAAACAAATAGGAGCGAGAGAGGAGAAGAGAGGAGGAACGTGTGCCGTTTTGGCTGATGCCGAATGGGGGCCGGGGGAATTGTGTGGGTTTCATTTGGGTGAGCTCATCTAACACTCTATCATGTCCAGACGGGAGTAGAGAGGAGGTGTAGAGAGGGAGGGGAAGAGAGAGAGACACGTTCATATAGAAACAAGGAGAGAGGAAGAGAGAGAGCGAGGGAGAGAGAGAGAGAAAGAAATAAAATAATAAGTGAGAGACGGGATAGAGAGGTGGAAAAAGAGGAGGAGGGGACTGGGAGAAACGTGGAAAAGAGAGAGGGAGAGGGTCAATATTTACTGTGGTGAGTGTGATCGGAATGAGAATGAGCTGAGAGGAACTAGGTGAGGGGTAATTAAGGAGCTGAGAGGTTGGTCGAGACATTGAGTGACCAGCTACTTTCTCTTCATATTCCATTCTCTCTCTCTCCCATTTCACTCTGTCCGTCTCGCTCGCTCGCTCCCTCCATCTTTATTTCCTCCTCTCTGTCTGCCAGCCATCCCCATTTTCTTTCACCGTTATATTTTTTTCACTTGTTGTCTTTCAGACCTTCGTTATATCTGGTCTGTATGCTCCCTTCCTTATCCTAAGTCTTCTCACAATGTCAATCAATGAGGAGTCGCAAAGTGTCCCTGATTCAATTCACACAGCCCTGACTCTGACTCTTGACTCACCCTGGGCCCTAATAATAACCCTTTTAGTTGACTCATGGGCGCGATTTGAAGAATATTTCGGACACACTAACACACACGCACACACACATAGTGTCGCGACTTCTGCCGAAGTTGTTTCCTGTCCTTGTTCGGGCGGTGTTCGGCGGTCGGCGTCGCCGGTCTTCTAGCCATCATCGATCCACTTTTCATATTCCATTTGTTTTGTCTTGTCTTCACACACCTAGTTTCAATTCCATCATTACATGTTGTGTATTTAACCCTCTGTTCCCCCCCATGTCCTTGTCCGGAATTGTTTATTGTAGTGCTTGTGCATGTTATACTGGTGTGTAACGGGTTTTGTTTACCCATTGATTTATTGTTCTGTTGACGGTGGTTTTATTTATTAAACTGCGCCATTGTAAATCAGTTTTTGCTCTCCTGCGCCTGACTTCTCTGCTGCCAGTACACACCCCCTACACATAGCTGGACTGGTTAGGGGATCATGGGGAATGGACATAATGGACCTGTTAGGTTTCTGCCGACTCGACTTTACCCCACAGTTTTGAAAGGCCCAGTGCAGTAAAAAAAAACGTTATTTTCCTGTGTTTTACATAAAGTTCCAAACTATGAGATAGGAACAATATTGTGAAATTGTGATGATAATGATAATGCCCTCTTAGTGTAAGAGCTGTTTGAAAAGACCGCCTGAATTTCAGCCTGTTTTGGTGGGATGGAGTTCTGGCCTTCCTGGTGACGTCACCAAGCAGCTAATGAGTTAATTAGTTAATAAGAAAGAGAGTTCCAAAGCTCTCTACAATAACATGTCGTTCTCGCTTTTTCGCTCCTCACTAAGACCACTCCTAGCAAAATTATTGCTTGAGAAATTGCTCTTTGCTAATTTTTTTTTTTAAACAAATTTAATTGAAACAATCACAGTAAGGTTCTTAATTGTTAACCAGAATGATTTGATATTGAGATACAAACGGCTGCATTGGGCCTTTAATGAGTTCCGTCTGCTCTTCTGTCTCTACTCAAATGAGGGATAACGATGATCTTCGCCTCATGAATATTCCATAAAAGTACAATTATGCGTATCATTTGGTGGTTTGAAAACGGTATTAATTATAAGCAATTGTTTCATCGTAAAAAGGCTTGTCTCGCTTTACCAACACACACACACAAACACACAGCCCCCCCAAATGCATACAAAAAACCCTGAATTGTGGAGTTTCTGTCACTCCCACACACAGACAATAGAGAGATTTAGAATCTCTCACTGGCTCGCTGTCTGCTGTTTCACACAATTTATGATAATGATTTCACAGACTTTCCCTCAGTTCCCCCTCTTGCCTGCTGTTGGGATTTATCTCAGTCACTGAGGAGCAGAAAAGCTATGCACACACATGTCTGATGTGGACAGATATCTATCTATTCTACCCGTCCACTGTTTGCATTGCAACTGCACTCTGTGTTGATCATATGAATGCTCAAGGGCCCTGAGTCTTCGTGACTGTAATAGTCTGGCATGGAAAAACTCTGGACCCTGGTCAGGGAAAACTCAGGACCCTACATTACATGTACCAACATGCATATTGAAAATACAGTGCTGTGAAAAAGTATTTGCCCCCTGTTTAATTTTCTCTACTTTTGCATATTTGTTATACTGAATGTTATAAGATTTGCAACCAAAATCTAATATTAGATAAAGGGAACCTGTGTAAACAAATAACACAACAATTACATACTTTTCCACACTTTGTTTATGAAATAAGTAATTGCCCCCTTACACTCAATAACTGGTTGTGTCACCTTTAGCTGCAATGACTCCAACCAAACGCTTCCTGTAGTAGTTGATCAGTCTCTCACGTCACTGTGGAGGAATTCTGGCCCACTGTTCCATGCAGAACTGCTTTAACACATTGACATTTGTGGGTTTTCAAGCATGAACTGCTCGTTTCAAGTCCTGCCACGACATCTCAGTTGGGGTTAGGTCTGGACTTTGACTAGGCCATTCAAAAACGTCAAATGTGTTGCCTTTTAGACATTTTCAAGTAGACTTGATTGTGTGTTTTGGATCATTGTCTTGCTGCATGACCCAGCTGCGCTTCAGCTTCAGCTGACAGACGGATGGCCTGACATTCTCCTGTAGAATTATCTGATACAGTGCAGAATTTATTGTTCCTTCTATTAAGGCAAGTCGTCCAGTTCTTGTGGCAGCAAAGCATCCTCAAACCATCACACTACCACCACCATGCTTGACTGTTGGTATGAGGTTCTTACCGTGAAATGCAGTGTTTGGTTTTAGCCAGGCATAATGGGACCCATCTCGTCCAAAAAGTTATACTTTTGACTGAACTGTCCATATGACCATCCAGGTGCTTTTTTGGCAAACTTGAGTCAACTTTCTGGACGAGATGGATCCCAAAAGCAACACTGCATTCCACGGTAAGAACCTCATACCAACGGTCAAACATAGTGGTGGTAGTGTGATGGTTTGGGGACGCTTTGCTGCCTCAGGACCTGGACGACGTGGGTGACTTCCCTTTATCGAATATTAGGTTTTGTTAGAAGATCTGATAACATTCAATATCAAAAATATGCAAAAATAGAGAAAATCTGAATGGGGGCAAATACTTTTTTTTCACAGCACTGTATATATTTATTGAGTTGCAATTAAGCCCTATTAGCACTGAGAAACATTCTGAAGGAGCCAGCTGGCATGGGAGGTCAGTTCTTGACTGTTTCATTACTGTCACGTCCGTCGTGAGAAGGAGACCAAGGTGCAGCGTGGTGAGCGAACATTTTTCCTTTATTCAAAAATGAACACCGTCAAAACAACAAAAACAATAAAGCACAAACGAAACGTGACGTAAATGAAGTGCTCACAGGCAACTAACCAAAAAACAAGATCCCACAAAAACCCAGTGGGAAAAGGCTGCCTAAATATGATCCCCAATCAGAGACAATGAAAGACAGCTGCCTCTGATTAGGAACCATATCAGGCCAACAGAGAAATAAATAATCTAGAATGCTCACCCAAATCACACACTGACCTAACCAAACAGAGAAATAAAAAGGCTCTCTACGGTCAGGGTGTGAGAATTACGTATTTACTTTCCTGTTAGCGGCTTTGCGAGTAGTCCATTGATTTCCCAGAGTCGATATTGGTGGCCACTGCTGCTCAAAGGCCGGAGCAGGACCTGCACAGAGCCTCTGACCCTCCCTGTACTAATATGACACTTGGGGCTTTATTTGAACAAACCTAACGCAATTGTATACCTAAGCGCAGGCGGTTGCACTATACAATAGGTTCAGGAGTGTGTCAGAAACCCTTTTTTTATTTTCACTCTCACAATTACCAGCGTACTTTCTGGCGTTGGCACAAAAGGGCTGGGTTTTGATGAATAAACAAGTTGTGGGTGTGTTGAGGCTTGGCCCCTCACTGGCCAATCAGAACGTGCTCCATGGTGAAATATGTGGTTGCTTCAAGTTGTGTGTTTACGGGTCTTTTATATATTGCCTTGGAATCAACTCCAATTCCAATGTTAATCCGTTATAGTTTGTTAAATGGCTCACAGAAACAAAATAACAAAATGTAGACATATCTTTGCTAAATACGTTAACTTGAATCCATTTGCGGTCCACACTGTTCTAAGTAATTGGATGGCTTCAATAGCATTCACACTGATATAGGGGCTAGGCCTACTGTAAATTGCATTATGGCTGAGCATGGACATGGCAAACAGTGTCAATAAGCAAGATTCAACTAATTATTGATACGGCCTAAAAAGAGAATGAATAATTATATTACAATTCTAAACAAAACAACAACTTGTTTTAAAATAGGCTATGTCACATTTACAGGCACAATGATTCTCCCTGTGGGCATATAATATTAAAACAACGCAGACTATAAGCCTATGTTTTATCAACATAATCGGAACCATCTTACAGATCAGATCGCACTCATACATCTCCAGAAGTTGCATTGCAAGCGCCCCACAGACGTTGTCACCATAAAACCAGGAAGGTGAATCATTCTAATAAGTTTGGCTGTAATAAAATTAAATCAAAACAAGCAATCCGGGTTTTTTTTTTTAAACAACGACAATAAATACATGTAAAATGTAATGATATCATAAAACTGCCAGGATAAGAAAGACACGCAGTGCTGTTGAACCAGCCTTTGTTATATTTGGCCTAAGGGAGGGCTGGGTTTAGAACTTTTGAAATGGAAAACAAGCAATTTTTACAGGTTTCAGATAACTTCTAAACACTAGGTTCACCGGTATTCACAGAGGTTCTCATCTCGTTTCAAAGCCACCACACATCGCTAAAGAATACATTCATTGAACTATAACAGTGACAAACGGTGCCCACAAACTGTTAGGACCTACAAAGTCCCAACAGCAGTCCCAACACCTTATCACTGCTACACCTGGCTATCAGTGGAGCCTTGTCTGGCAGCGAAACAGATCATTCAGCCTTATTTACTGCCTTTTAAAAAAAGAGCAGATATGGCTGACTTGCTTAAACAAATGTGGTTTCTACTGACAATTGAAATGTACAACCTATGGCATAAGAGGACAATGAGCAAATAAGAGGCAATCCGTAATTTCGAGTAAGACATTTAATGAGCGAGCTAGGACGGACATAGTCAATATAATAATTTGTTCAGCACTTTTGAAATATACAGTAAAAGAATTCAGAACATGGGCCGTTCTTATAGTATTCTCCCTGTACACAAAGTCAGAACCGTAGTATAAATAAAGGGGGCATATAAGCAGACAATGAAAGCGCTTACAATATTCGATGATTACATTTCTCTAAAAGAGGTTATAGGCTACATGTGCACCACCAAGTCAGAAGAGTAGACTAAGTTGACCAAATTATTAGGGTGAGGCACATGGGTTACTAACAGCTTACTAGACAACATAAACGTAGTATTACTTTCTTAGCTACAGTATACATATCTCGCTGGCATATTACAGAATTTATGCAGCAGCATACAATACATTTTTGGACTCAACTTGTTGTGCTGTGCTCACTTGAACAGGAAGGTGGCGCAGCGGTCCTTCGTGGGCAAGTTGTCATCAAACTTTGTCATTAAGGTCATCTACAAGTCTCTGCTAGGTAAAGCCCCGCCTTATCTCAGCTCACTGGTCACCATAGCAGCACCCACTCGAAGCACGCGCTCCAGCAGGTATATCTCACTGGTCACCCCCAAAGCCAATTCTTCCTTTGGCTGCCTTTCCTTCTAGTTCTCTGCTGCCAATGACTGGAACGAACTGCAAAAATCACTGAAGCTGGAGACTCATATCTCCCTCACTAGCTTTAAGTACCAGCTGTCAGAACAGCCCACAGATCACTGCACCTGTACATAGCCCATCTGTAAATAGCCCATCCAACTACCTCATCCCCATACTGTATTTATTTATTTATTTATCTTGCTCCTTTGCACCCCAGTATCTCTACTTGCACATTCATCTTCTGCACATCTACCATTCCAGTGTTTAATTGCTATATTGTAATTACTTCGCCACCATGGCCTATTTATTGCCTTACCTCCCTTATCCTACCTCATTTGCACACACTGTATATAGACTTTTTATACTGTATTATTGACTGTATGTTTGTTTATTCCATGTGTAACTCTGTTGTTGTATGTGTCGAACTGCTTTGCTTTATCTTGGCCAGGTCGCAGTTAGCCTACCTGGTTAAATAAAGGTGAAATAAATAAAAAAATGTAAAAGTCTGTCATTCTCTGGATTTATGGTGTTTTCAAGTGGGAACTCTGAAAAAAACAAGTTTGAATCAGATGTCAGTGATCTTCAGGTCCGAGCTCTAGAAGAGGCCCGAGTTTCCGACTTGCAATGCCGAGTTGGTTGACCATTCAAAATGTATTTTCCCAGTCGGAGATCATTTTTTTCCAGAGTTCCCAGTTGTATTGAACTAACTGAAGTCTGAGATTTCCCAGTTCCAAGTTTCCAGTTCTTTTGAATGCAGCATAAGTCATGCTGGACTGACAGCATGGCTAATGTTGAATGTTTATCCTTTTAAGCTCAGAAAAGAGACCCTTAAACCCAGACTTGGACCACACACCCACTCCACTGAATAGCAGTCTTGTGATTACTTTTGCAATTCTTGCAGTTACCCGCTGATTCCTTCCAAACCACTTATTGTTGAATTTGCGATTTCCAACTTGTTGTGTAATGTTTATGTCCAATGGCCGATGAGCACTGATACATTTTATCTATAATTTATCTTCATTATTTCTCTTCATATGACAAGGATTGAAAAGGATTTGCCAGTAGATTGTTGACTTGATTCACGATGATGACTGCTAGCTAAGATTTAGAAAGTATGATGTTGACATGATCAGTCCAATCAAAGCTACTGTGGATATAAAATAATTTGACATATGTGGCCAATGACCTTGAGCACTTCTAATACAACTCTATGGCAGCACACAAGGGTCTTGAATTTTCTAGCTTTCCCCATAGATTATGCGGTGACGTACTGTCCCCATGAGTGACAGAGCACTGAGCCCATCACGTCGCAACTAGAGAACATTACCAACCCCTACCCTCTTATTTTCTGCTGGCTGCCCCACCACCACAGAAAGCACTGAGCTAGGCTGAAACACCTGCATTTTGGAGCTGCCTTACTCAAGAAAGCAAGAAAGAGACCATGTTTGTATGTGGCTTTATTAACTTGTAACGGACTTGGAATGTTTGTGCTTTTCTGGTAACTAATTTCTGTGTTCTATTCATGTGCTGTTCTATAAACCAATTTCTGTGTTCATGGAAGTGACTGATTTAACAAATCCTCACTTATCAGTATCTGCAATTTGGCAGTACGCCCAGACCTTGTTTTGAGAACGAACTAAAGATATCTCAGTTTCAAGGTCTCCGCTTAGAGAGAAGAAGCGTTGTGCGGTGTTGGTATGTCACATGTTATGAACCAGTATTGGTCGGTCACATGAATGAAACAAAACGGTAATGACTAATTAATTATGCTAAATCATGCAAATATAACTTGTCTGTGTACTGTCGTATATAAGACAACTGCAGGGACTGCCCAGGGAGAGCTTCTGATTGACATGTGTACTATGGTGCATTGAGTTGGTTGGAACCTCTCCAGCACGCTGACAAATAAATAATGATTCGTTTAAGATTAACTTTGAGTGTCCCTGAGTAAGAATTTCCATGACAAACTCAAAGATTTTTATTTTTACATTATTTGTAAACTGATATGTGACACCTATTAATACCAAAATAACATGCAAAACAGGCACACCTTTTATTTTGGGGGGCTAAACAGGTAGAGCCCCACCTGCCTTGAATGACTGGTCGCCACTGGACACTTATCGCCTACATCAGGGAGGGGGTTTTACGAATGTCCAAAACGGGACCTGCATTGGTAATGTAGGCCTGCCTACAATACATAGATAACAAGGGAATGTCAGCTCACTGTTTTACTCCTCTCAAACTTGATACAGTATTTTAATAAAGCTTGGGTGATTAGGATTTATTTCCAAGCGGTCTCACGAGCCAAACCCTTTATCGACAGTCTTGACTACTTCGCGATTGAATTGGGCAGGACAAAAAGACGCCTTCGTTTATAGGCTATGCTTAGTTTCTAATCAAATAAAACGCAATGGGAAAAAACAGGAGTTTTTATGTTTCAAAATAGGAAGTATAGAGGCACCAAAAGCACATTAGGCTACTCTTGTTCCATATGCATATGGGCAGCGTCAGGCTGGATAGGTTGCTTTGCCATAACCATAACCAACTGCGTGACCACTAAAACCAGCTTTTGGTTGGTCTTAAATGTCCCTATCAGCGCTGCCTGAAATGAGCACTTTGGGTCATGTTTTTAAGGACTCACCTCAGATATTTCCATCTGAGTGCCAGCGGACTGATATATGACAGCTAAATTGCCAAACCTGGCGTTAGGGCTGGAAGATCCCTGTGTGCCAGTTTTAACTTGACAAAATTGCAAACTAATGTGCTTTTGACACTAACGCAGCCGAAAACCAAGCTGAAGACAAGGAATTTTGATATTCTTCATACTGTATGTGTTGTGCAATCTTATTAAGACAGAAGCACACACGGGAACATTCATGAGATTGGTGAGTCTCTTCTGTCCCCACCGGAACACAGCGCCTAGCTGCAGCAAAATGAAGGGAACAACCTGAGCAGGACAAACAGTCTGCAGAGAGGAGGAGAGAACTCACAGCTGTGCACATAGACACGCAAGCGTGTACACAGAGACACACACAGAAACACACACACAAACAGGGGAGGGTGAATAGCTGAGACAGGGGGGGAGGGGAGGGGAGGGGGGGGGGGTGCAACCGAGACAGACAGAGGAGGGGAATAAAATAAAAGTTATTTTTTTCCTCTCCAATAAGCATAGTCAGAATCCCCCAGTAGTATCAGCATCAGTGACAGGCTGTGGCCAGGGTCTGAATATATTGGAGAAAGACATGCAGAGTAGGGAGACCCACGGAATGACAAGGACCAGTGGGCCTTTGGTGCTCCACACACACACACACACACACACACTGCAAAAATACACACATCCCCCCACACACACACCTGCACAAACCCCTCACACCACACCACATTTGCAATTGAATTACTTGCATACAAAAAATACCATTTGCACATCCATATTACAGTGTCACGTTGACCAACACTGGTTTCCCTGGGGACAGCGGTACATCTGCACCAACAGCCTCTCCATGTGATTGGCAATCACACCTCCCACCATCCCAATGCCCAGGTTGGTCGCCTGTCAGCCAGTCAGCACACTCTGCCCAATAACAGAACCCAACAACCCGCAAAATATGCTCATTCCCCATGTTTTCACACTAGCCGGCTTCTCCTTCGCTACTTGACTGTTCTTTTTCTCCACTGTACTTCTCCACAGCTGTCTTGGTTCTTTCTCTCTTTCTTTCCTCCCTCTCTGTCTCCCGCTCCCCTTTTCTCGCTGTCAGAGCTAATGTGACCTTTATGGGCTGTCAGCTGTTTGGGCGCCACGTCAATCATCTTTTCCCATTAAGAGGACAACTCCATCAGGTGCTGTCACCACTGCAGTGGGGGGAGGGGGAGGGGGGGGGGTGTTCTTAACTGACAGAGAAGGCACTACTTCACCACTTCTCTCCAACACCTGTCACCTTCTCCCCCCTTCTTTTTTCCTGCCTAGCAGATATCTCTGTTTGCTCCTGTGTTAGACGCCACTTCTATATCCTGTGAGAGAGTCTACCACATACCTCCTCTTTCCTTTACTCCTTTCTTTCCCCTCCCCCTGTGTTTACTCCTTGAGGAGGCACCAAATCCTGATGATGTGAGAGTGAGTCTACCTCCTCTCCTACTTCCTCTACCCCACGTGTTTACTCCTTGAGGAGGCGCCACATCTCGATGATATGAGAGTGAGAGTCAACCTCCTCTCCTACTTCCTTTCCTCCAGCTGTGTTTACTCCTTAAGGAGACACCACATCTCAATGATATGAGAGAGTCTTCCTCCTCCTCTGTCCCTCCCTCCTTCATTCCTCTCTTCTTTCCCATCAGACGTCTGTGTATGGTCCTTCAGGTGGCCAACGCCACTTTATGATCTGAAGGCTTCTGGGCCCAGCAAAATATACTCTCTCTATTTTCCAAGTCACCAGGGCGTTAAATCATGGAGTGAGTGAGTAAACTGTGCGCTCCTCATCTCTGTCTCCCCTGCACCTCAGCCACGGGATATAGAGTTCTAGGGAGAGCGTCTGATGCTCGTTTGAGGATCGGCGATAAACCGATCGGCGCTGGCTCATTATCGAAGAGACTGGTACCATCTCTTCCAAGACTGCGCTCTGCATTCTGCTACGTGTGTGCGCCACCCCAAAAGCCCAGCAAAACAACTTCCCTTTTCATTAACTGCATCATTAAGACATTAAAGCAACGGGAGAAACCAACACACTCAGTTCTTCTTTCGCCCAACATCTCTCTCCCCCCTCTTCCAATACCTTCATCCACTCTCCCATGCATGCAGTCTGGCCCAGGCCCAAAGAGAGTAGTATTTTTTCAAAATGGCTGCCAAGATGTTACGTTGCTACTATATGTGATGTATCAATCAGGCAGTGTCTGCGGGCTAGCTCAGACAGGCCCGTCGCAGGGCGCCCCGATCAACAGACAGGTGTAGAGACAACAGACAGAATGAGGAAGTAGCACGAGGCTGCCAAACTTTTGACTCCATCTCTCCCTCCTTCCCTTCACCGGGTGTGTGTCTGGAGCTTCCACCTCTCCAGTGTTCAGCTTTTATACAGGCTGATGTGGCAGCAGGGCCTACCTTCACACAAATGTGAAAGAACTTCAAAAATGAGTTTTTGACTGACTCCACGGACTCTCTCTCCTCTCTCCACCCTCCCCCCTCTCTCTCTCCCGCCTCGTGTGTGAGGTGAAGCTGTCAATGCTGCTTGGCTAACCTTGAAGTGAGTTCACAAAGGGTTTTATAAAGACATCTCTGAGCACTGGAGATGGTGTGTTAATCGAATTGTTAATCCAAAAATTTTGTAGTACATTTGGGCTGATTTACTGTCAACAGCAGATAAAAATAACACAATGAATGAGTTTAATTTGTAAAACAAATTGGTTAACAAACAATAGTTTTGGCAAGTTGGTTAGGACATCTACTTTGTGCATGACACAAGTCATTTTTCCAACAATTATTTACAGAAAGATTATTTCACTTCTAATTCACTGTATCACAATTCCAGTGGGTCAGAAGTTTACATACACTAAGTTGACTGTGCCTTTAAACAGCTTGGAAAATTCCAGAAAATTATGTCATGGTTTTAGAAGCTTCTGATAGGCTAATTGACATCATTTGAGTCAATTGGAGGTGTACCTGTGGATGTATTTCAAGGCCTACCTTCAAACGCAGTGCCTCTTTGCTTGACATCATGGGAAAATCAACAGATATCGACCAAGACCTCAGAAAGAAAATTGTAGACCTCCACGTCTGGTTCATCCTTGGGAGTAATTTCCAAATGCCTGAAGGTACCACGTTCATCTGTACAAACAATAGTACGCAAGTATAAACACCATGGGACCACGCAGCCGTTATACCGCTCAGGAAGGAGACGCGTTCTGTCTCCTAGAGATGAACGTCATAAAAAAGCCAGACTATGGTTTGCAACTGCACATGGGGACAAAGATCATACTTTTTGGAGAAATGTCCTCTGGTCTGATGAAACAAAAATAGAACTGTTTGGCCATTATGACCATCGCTATGTTTGGAGGAAAAAGGGGGAGGCTTGCAAGCCGAATAACACCATCCCAACCGTGAAGCACGGGGGTGGCAGCATCATGTTGTGGGGGTGCTTTGCAGCAGGAGGGACTGGTGCACTTCACAAAATAGATGGCATTATGAGAGAGGAAAATTACTTGGATATATTGAAGCAACATCTCAAGACATCAGTCAGGAAGTTGAAGCCTGGTCGCAAATGGGTCTTCCAAATGGACAATGACCCCAAGCAGACTTCCAAAGTTGTGGCAAAATGGGTTAAGGACAACAAGTCAAGGTATTGGAGTGGCCATCACAAAGCCCTGACCTCAAACCTATAAAAAAGGTGTGGCCAGAACTGAAAAAGTGTGTGCGAGCAAGGAGGCCTACAAACCTGACTCAGTTACACCAGCTCTGTCAGGAGGAATGGGCCAAAATTCACCCAACTTATTGTGGGAAGCTTGTGGAAGGCTACATTTGACCCAAGTTACAATGCTACCAAGTACTAATTGAGTGTATGTAAACTTCTGACCCACTGGGAATGTGATGAAAGAAATAACAGCTGAAATAAATCATTCTCTCTACTATTATTCCAACATTTCACATTCTTAAAATAAGTGGTGATCCTAACTGACCTAAAACAGGGATTTTTCACTAGGATTAAATGTCAGGAATTGTGAAAAACTGAGTTAAAATGTGTATGGTGTATGTAAACTTCCGACTTCAACTGTATCAACCAAGCTAGCTTGCTAGCTAGCTAGCTAATGACGTTATGTTCTGTGTTGGCTCGCTTGTGCAACTAGATAGAGCAAAACGTATCAGCTGAGAAGCTGTACATTAAGAAAGTGGTTACTAGATTAGTCAGGAGAAACTTATTATTTACATCTATGTATCCACCGTATGATTCATGGCTATTCATGGTTTCCTGCATTGGGGAGCAGTGTGCCTATACTGTTACGTGCAGAAGGGATTGTGGAAAGTTGACAGAGGAGCGCAAATTTCAGTTTTTCATTCGGATTCTACACAGTCCCATACGAGGAGCAGCAAGCTTTGATTCTCTCAGCCTTAGAGCAGGTGAGATCCAAAACGACTGAATAGCCATATTATTGTACATTCATTGAACGTTGAAGCAGATGATACGCCAGTAGAAGTTGCAATCCTGCTGCTCTGGTCTAAAGAGGGAGTGTGCGACCATTACTCTTTACTGTAAACTCAACAAGGATATTCAGGCAGCCTGTCTGTCATCACTGTAAATATTAGTTATGGATTAATTGACCTGTATAGATATTGTTGTAGCTTATTTTTTTCTTTCTCATTATTATAATATGATTTATGCTAGGCTAATTAGAGACATGCAGAGCTACTTCATACATTCAGTAAGATGGGTGTAGAGAATTATACAGGCATCTGTTTATTTTTTGTAGCTTAATGAGATATTACCGCCTGACTAGTACATGAACCCGGGTCTTTGTGACTGTCAAAAAGCGGGATGGCGCCCTGAAGAGAACATAATCAAAATTGTCGTGTAATGTGTTGCTTGACAGACACAGGGACTGTCAGGTAGTAATGGTCAGGCAGTAATGATACAATGTTGCAAACCTGGAGAATGTGTGTGTGTGTGTGTGTGTGTGTGTGCGTGCGAGTGCACAGTCCAGCACAAAGAGAAGCGAAGAAGGCAGCCTCAGGAGTCCTGAGTCAGGACCAGCCTAAAAGAAAACAACGTTTTCAATACAAAATGGTGGCCATAGACTGTCTGCAAGAAGACATTCATGTCAGTATATCAACTGACAGCCGTCTACAGGTATGATTGAGCTATGTACTATGTCTACATGTCTTACTGAAATCAGAATAAGCTGATCAGAACACTCTCTGGTCCCAATGATACTTACATGTGAACTGGATGTGACTCTTCGGTCTACATTGGGTCCTTGTATTTTATTGCTATTCAGATTAAGTTAATGTGCTTTCAGTGGCCTGACTGCATCATCCCCACTGGGATTACACATCACCTCACTGATGTGGTCAAACTCTCAGGTATTTCACAAAAAAAAATCTCTGTTTCTCTCGCTGTCTGTCTTTTAGAGGGGGTTCCCTAAAAGAGGACAGCCAGCGTGAGCCTATCCCTTCCACCTCTTGCATCCTAGGATGAGTAGTCAGATGAACAACAGCCCCTGCGTCCGACTTTCTGTAGTCTTCACCCCGACCGTTCGACCACTGACTCAGCGAGCCAGCATTGTCAGACGCAGACGTGATTGACGACCACATACCGTTCACACGGAGCAACACCAGACGAACTGGGAGCTTGACTGGACCGGTCAAGTCCACGGTATTGGTGAGTCTGTGCAAACTGCGTGTGAGGTGGAAATGTGGAGGGCGGAGGTACCAGCTGTGAGAGAAGCACCAGCTGTGAGGGAGTTTGTGAGTGAGGGAAAGAGCGTGAATGGTTGCATGATTGCTTATGCATTTTGTTGTGTTGCGTTTAGTTTATCGATACATTTTAATTGCTTTGAATGCTTAACTTATTTTCAAATCTTAGTACTATGTTTTTGACAAATCCTTCATTTAAAAAAATTCAAAATCTTTTTTTTACATACAGATTCTGGCTTGTTGCAACTCAAGGTCAATGTTTTTATTCCATTATAGTAGCAGTACTTCTACTTGAGTAGGATGTTTCAGTACTCTTTACACCTCTAGGTTTTAGTCCTCCAATCCAGCACCAATGTGGGGAATCCACCTGGAACAGAGGTAGGCTAGGGTTTAAGTGGGCCTGGGGGGGGGGGGTTAGAGGGGCTGTACCGTGGGGGACTGCTGGTTCAAAGAGAGCTGACACTGGGCAAATGAACAGATGGTGTGCGTGTGCATGTACATGCGTGTGTGCGCTTGTGTCTGAGTGCGAGTAGGAGTTCTGCACCTTAGGTCAGAGTCCCCCCCCCCCCCCCCCCACCTTGGGTGCACATTTTGGTTTTTCATCTAGCACTTCACAGCTGATTCAAATAATCAAAGCTTCATGATGAGTCGCTTCTTTGAATCAGCTGTGTGGTGGTGGGGGGGGGTGACCATGTTTGGGAAACCCTGCCTTAGGTAACAGCATCAGCCCACTCTGAGAAGTGATGTGAGGTGAACTGATGATGCTTTCTCTAATTAGGAACTCCCACACTCCCACACTCTCTGTCATGCCACGTGTCCAGACCCTGCTCTCTCCCCCCCCCTCTCTCCCACAGTCCCCGGCTCATTTGCGATTCTCCCCAGCTGTGTCGGTTCAACCTCAGTGAACAGGATTACCTCCAGGCCATCAAGCCGCAAAAAGAGCCTAGACTCAGGCCTCGCTCTTTCAGTGATGGAGTCGCTTCTGTGGGACTGGAGCCCACGGGGAGACAGACAGACAGACGGACGGACGGACGGACAGACAGACACACACTCATTGCATGCACGCACGGTAACACACACACACACACACACACACACACACACACACACACACACACACACACACACACACACACACACACACACACACAATATCCCTATCAAATACACCCACACAGTCTTTCAGTGAGTGTTTGTTTACGCCTCCATCTCTCCTACCCTCCCTGTCTTCCAGCTGCACCAGCCAGCCTCCTTATCCTCACACGGCTCCTATCACCACTGCAGTGCTGACCCAATACCACCCCCCCCCCCCTCCCCCCACCGTTCTCTCTTTATCTCCTCATCACATTACATGTCTCTCTGCTGCCGATCGCGGTCCCAGTGGACCGTCAGTGCCGGAGGACGGAAGAGCGAGAGAATGAGAGAGAACAAGAGGAATTGTTTGAGTCGATACAGTACAGTACATCCTTACAGCAACTCTCCACCAGACCACTGCGGCCCACTAGCGGAAGGGCCAGAGTTAATGGGATGACTTTTAATTGACATTTTTAATTTTGCTGTGTCAGGGGAGAAGAGAGGTAGAGAGAAGAGGGGAATAGATCATCAGGAGAGTGGAGAGAAGAGAGGATAGCAGGGTAGACAGTTTGGCTCATTGCCTCTGGATAATTACAATGAGTCTGACCCATCCCAACCTGATCCAACCAAGGCCTTTCCAGGACCATCCAGAACCCAGACCTTCCAGGGCCCATCCTGGATCCAGACATTGTCCTCTATGGACCTTTAACAGTCTAACTGTACTACTGTTGTCACTGCCATCAGTGCCCTGTGCTAAAAGGTGAGCAGCTTGCTCCAATTTCACAGTATTGTAATTTCACTGTATTGTAATTTCACAGTGAATTCAGAATTCTAACTTTCCCTGCATTCATAGACAGTAGCTCTGTAGTCTAAATCATACCAGTTTGGGAGACGCACCATAACAATAACGGTGTTACGCATTTACATACATTTACCTAAGTGTCTGACTCAACTAAAGCCTGATTTCACAGGGAAGGTGTGTACAGTACAGTATACACTGTGACTATGACAGATGTACTTTGGGCTACGTCTAATACATTATACATGTCAGTGTGGCCATGAAGGCATTGTATAATTAATGTTTACTTCTGTGCATCGTCTCGGAAAGGGGGAAATACTGACCTCCTGATGCAGGGTCGCCTTTTAATTGTTTGATAGCGGCAGTTAGACATGAGAAGGAATGCGGGGTCGAGAATAAATTACATTTTAATTAGGAACATCTCGTTCTAATTCTCTTTCCCCTTGTTATTGTTTGTTTGTCTTTTTATAGAAGAGAGAAATTGTGGAGGCGAATTTGAGTGCGGCACGCGAGATGCCGCCATAGCCTTGGAGAGTTCTCTGTCTGTCGTCTGTAGTTCCAGACAGAGAAGTGTCATTCTAATACACAAAGGGATTTGTTAGGGATCTATATGCATACAGTATATGTTTCATGAATATCAACGTGATGCTTAGCAATGATACCAGGTTGATCTATCAGCTACCGTTTAGGGTTGACCCCTGAAAGGTGTGTGCATATATATATATATATATATATATATATATATATATATATATTAGAGAGAGAGAGAGATTTCATATATATACAGTTGAAGTTGGAAGTTTACATACACCTTAGCCAAATAGATTTACACTCAGTTTTTCACAATTCCTGACAGTTAATCCTAGTAAAAATTCCCTGTGTTAGGTCAGTTAGGATCACCACTTTATTTTAAGAATGTGAAATGTCAGAATAATAGTAGAGATAATGATTTATTTATTTCATCACATTCCCAGTGGGTCAGAAGTTTACATACACTCAATTACTATTTGGCAACATTGCCTTTAAATTCTTTAACTTGGGTCAAACGTTTCGAGTAGCCTTCCACAAGCTTCCCACAATAAGTTGGGTGAATTTTGGCCAGTCCCTCCTGACAGAGCTGGTGTAACTGAGTCAGGTTTGTAGGCCTCCTTGCTCGCACACACTTTTTCAGTTCTGCCCACAAATTTTCTATAGGATTGAGGTCAGGGCTTTGTGATGGCCACTCCAATACCTTGACTTTGTTGTCCTTAAGCCATTTTGCCACAACTTTGGAAGTATGCTTGGGGTCACTGTCCATTTGGAAGACCCATTTGCGACCAAGCTTTAACGTCCTGACTGATGTCTTGATGTTGCTTCAATATATCCACATAATTTTCCTGCCTCATGATGCCATTTATTTTGTGAAGTGCACCAGTCCCTGCTGCAGCAAAGCACCCCCACAACATGATGCTGCCACCCCAGTCCTTCCCGGTTGGGATGGTGTTCTTCGGCTTGCAAGGCTCCCCATTTTTCCTCCAAACATAACAATGGTCATTATGGCCAAACAGATATATTTTTGTTTCATCAGACCAGAGGACATTTGTCCAAAAAGTACGATCTTTGTCCCCATGTGCAGTTGCAAACCGTAGTCTGGCTTTTTGGTGGCGGTTTTGGAGCAGTGGCGTCTTCCTTGCTGAGCGGCCTTTCAAGTTATGTCGATATTGGACTTGTTTTACTGTGGATATAGATACTTTTGTACCTGTTTTCTCCAGCATCTTCACAAGGTCCTTTGCTGTTGTTCTGGGATTGATTTGCACTTTTTGCACCAAAGTACGTTCATCTCTAGGAGACAGAACGCGTCTCCTTCCTGAGTGGTATGACGGCTGCGTGGTCCCATGTTGTTTATACTTGCTACTATTGTTGGTACATATTAATGTGGTACCTTCAGGCATTTGGAAATTGCTCCCAAGGATGAACCAGACATGTCGAGGTCTACATTTTTCTTTCTGAGGTCTTGGCCAATTTCTTTTGATTTTCCCATGATGTCAAGCAAAGAGGGACTGAGTTTGAAGGTAGGCCTTGAAATACATCCACAGGTACACCTCCAATTGACTCAAATGATGTCAATTAGCCTATCAGAAGCTTCTAAAGCCATGACATCATTTTCTGGAAATTTCCAAGCTGTTTTAAAGGCACAGTCAACTTAGTCTATCTAAACTTCTGACCCACTGGAATTGTGATACAGTGAATTATAAGTGAAATAATCTTTCTGTAAACAATTGTTGGAAAAATTACTTGTGTCATGCACAAAGTAGATGTCCTAACCGACTTGCCAAAACTATAGTTTGTTAACAAGAAATTTGTGGAGTGGTTGAAAAACGAGTTTTAATGACTCCAACCTAAGTGTATGTAAACTTCCGACTACAACTGTATATATAGATTTCATATATATATATATATATATATATATATGAAATATTTTGGGCCGGTTTGAAAATGCACAGTTTGATAGCAAAGACAGTTTAACAACATCCCAGATCATTGGAAGCACTCCCAAAGTGTGTCTACTGTGTGTCGTCAATTGATTAAAAGCCCCACTTTAGCTACATTGCTCAGGCAAAGTAGTAGGATCAAGAGAGACATTTTTTTGCTGCGTCTCAAACCATTAATAGTGACACGCCTATCTTCCTTCCTTCCTTCCTTCCTTGAGTTCGATCCCCAAACTTTTAAATATAACACAGTGTTTGGGTGTTGTGGGGTTGTCTGGTGCCTCGTCCCTCAACTATTACTACAGTATATCAAATGTTGATTGCGTAGAAAGCCTTTGCAAAGAGAAAAAAGGTGCAACAAACAAAGTCCTCCCCTTATTAGGTGAAGTCTCTGCAAACACACTTCCTGCTCTGCTCCCGTCACCCATAATAAATGGGAACAGCTCGGACCTTGAATGGGGCCTGTTCAATGGTGTTTTGACCAAACGCTCTTTTTTCATCGATGGCCATGATATGAAGTCAACAAGGAAATGAGACAATGTCAAAGAAGTCTTTTGTGAATGCTCTTTTAAATGACTTATCCTTTAACATTCGTGTTCATCATACAATGGGACATTTACAACCTATTTATCCAGTCAATTCAAAACAACAGGGGTGCCTAGGGGACCGGGTGTGATCTGGAATTCAACAATACACTAGATGCATTTGTGTAATGGTTCTCTCCTTCCCCTGAGATCAGAGTGGCCACAGGTAGGCAAGGAGGTACGGAACCCATTTCAGACTATTGCAACACAGCCTGTGACTAACAGCTAGAGAAGTAGTCCCTTTGAGGCAACATCTTCCTCCAGACTAGGTGATTAGCCATTACCCATAGCCCCTAGTATAGGGATCATCAACTAGATTCAGCAACGGGCAGATTTGTTCTTGAGCAGATGGTCAGGGGGGCGAGAACAAAATCACAAATCATTTGTTGATTGCAAATTGACCCGCAAGAAACCAAAACAGATGTAGCATTTCACTTAACATAATAATTCAAAACATGTATTTATTTTTTGGGGCTCAGAACACTTGGGGGGGGGGAATAAAATCGAGTTGGAGAATCCTGCCTAAATACATCACGCACTCTGTCTCAGTAGGAGCTGGAACCAAAGCGGTGTCGTCTCTGGAGCCTATCTTCAGGGTCATTCGTTTTACGTTAATGGCTGCTCGCTAGGTCAAGGGATTCCTGTAATCGGTTTGCCAGTTGGTCGCCTCGCACAGGTAATCTCACTAACCTCTTTATGAGAGGCACCATCCCTCTCTTTCGCTCACACACAAACACATCAAGGCATGCAGACACAAAAAGGTGCACCTTAGCTTACTCGCTCACTCACTTACTCACCTACATACACGTTATAAGCCTTTGTTCTGTGATTATGCTGCTACGACTCCAACTCTCACACTTTCTCAACCATCCAAACTACTTAAGATAGACTTGAGGAAGACACCATCTGTGTAAATCCAAGACACCCAGATGGAACCAGAGTACACACAGCCCACAATACACACACACCCAACAGCTTATTGGAACTAGTACAGCCTAAATAAACTTCCCAGCAGCAACCCATAAATCCATAGTTTTTAATGGCCAAATAATTTAATGCAGCGGCAACAAAAAATACGTGCCACTTTCGCATTTGATGTCTCCTGGCACACCTGGATCGTTAAGAAGTCGGGGATTAGGCCTAATTAGTGTAATTAGGGACTGCCAGGGCCCCACCCTCCACAGGTGCTGACACTAAATAGGCTCATTAATATTGGTGGCTGGGCCTGGCGAGAGGGGAGATCAAACAAGCCTTAATTGACGTCAGCTTAACTTCATAAAAGCAAATCATTTGAGAGGGTGGCGCTCGGTGTAATCTCTCAAAACAGCAAGATAAACGTGCAGATATCTATACTGAACAAAAATATAAAAACGCAACATGCAACAATTTCAAGGATTTTACTGAGTTACAGTTCATATATGGAAATCTGTCAATTGAAATAAATTCATTAAGCCCTAAATCTATGGATTTCACATGACTGGGCAGGGGCGCAGCCTTGGGTGGGCTTGGGAGGGCATAAGCCCACCCACCTCATTAAAATAAAAGGGGAGGGTGATTGTTTCAATGTAATAAAAATATAAAATGATTGTTATTTTCAAATGCAATCTCTTTTTAGACTTAGTTGTGGTCAATTTGCAGTGTACAAATTATCATAATTATGTTCCGGCCCCCGACCCTCCGCTCTGACAAAATTGCCCCGCAGCTGAATCTAGTTGCCTACACCTGGTGTACTGTAAGAATATCCACTTTACTCCTCTTCCGCGTTGCTATTCTCTCCTTCCCTCCTCTCTCTAACCCCCGACCCCATGCCAGTTTCCCCAGCCCCATACTCCTTCTCGACCTCTTGACAGAAAAGAAAGCGACTAAAGAGCGAGAGGCAAAGGAAAGAGAACAACAAAGAAACAACAAATAAACGAGGGGAGTGAGAGAGGAGGAGAGGAGGGTTTGGGGAAAGGAGAGATCAGAGGGGAAGAGAAGTCCGAGGGGGATGAAAGCAGAGAATCGAGGGACACTCACATTAATCCACTCTCTGCAGAGCTGACGGTGAGAAGTGTCTGTGAGAGCAAACGACCTCCAAAGAGGAGGTAAAAGCACCACAGCAGGTAGCTGGCCTCTCAAAGCCCTGCCAGCAGAGAGCACAGAAAGCACGAACACACAGAGCTGCCAGACACAGGGGCTTCCTGAGGGCACAGTGTGGCTGTCTCACTGGGCCTCAATCTACTTAAGTAGGATTCTCTGCTCATGAATATCGAGAGGTGAAACGACTGGACATGTTGCCACTATATTGTCTTTGGTGTGTACTGGAATAATTCTTACATTGGCTTCTGCTCATCATGGCAACAAGAACGCTCCAGATACCAGAACGGAACATGTTTCTCCTTCAAAGTCCCCTCAGATCAGCTGGAAGAGAAAGGACACAAGGGAGCTGTGCTTCATAGTACTTGTCTTCCTTGCACTTACAGTTCTCTTTTCTTACTTTGCCAATAGCTGCTTTATTGAGGAAAAGTTGAACTTACTAGGACTGTGAGTTGTGTTATACTTTGTCTTACCTAGCTAGCTTATACGGGCTAGGGGGCAGTATTGAGAATTTTGGAAAAAATATGTGCCCATTTTTAACTGCCACCTACACCAACTCAGAAGCTAGGATATGCATATTATTACCATATTTGGATAGAAAACACTCTGAATTTTCTAAAACTGTTTGAATGGTGTCTGTAAGTATAACACAACTCATATGGCAGGCAAAAACCTGAGAAAACCTGAGAGAAAAAAATAATTTTGTGGCTGTACTATTTTTTTTTAGTCATTGTTTAATAGATACCACAGTGAGAAAGGATTCATTTCGCAACTCCTACGGCTTCCACTAGATGTCAGTGATCTTTATAAAGTTGTTTGAAGCGTCTATGATGAACAGAGACCAAATAAGAATGCAGTGAAGTTGACGTCCCTGGGATGTCGTCACTTCCATTATTGCCTGCACCTGCGCAATCATGAGACACGAGACATTTTTCAAAAACATTTTTCTAGACACAGGAGAGGTCGGGTTGAAACATTACTGATGTTTCACGTTAAAAATGGCTCTAAAGATTGATGCTAAACAACGTTTGACATGTTTGAACGAACGTAAATAGATTAAAAAGTTACAAAAATAAACTTTTCGCCGTGACTTCACACCCCCCCCGCGCTACTTTTTAGTAGCCACCGAAGCGCTAACAACATGGAACAACTTGGAGTTATTTGGACATCAATTATGAACTTTGTCAAAAGAAACCACATTTGATGTGGACCTGGGATTCCTGGAAGTGCCAATGGATGAAGATAATCAAAGGTAAGGGATTATTGACAATAGTATTATTGATATTACATGGTTACAAGATGATGCTAACCTATATAGCCTAGCCTATTGTTCTTAGCACAGCACCCGGTTTATTGCAACTTGTGATTTCCCAGTAAAGTTATTTTGAAATCTGGCAATACAGTAGCCTTTACGAAATGTTAAACTATAATTATTTGAATGGCAATATTATAATTTACCAATGTTTTCGAATAGTAATTTTGAAAATTGTAACGTTGTTCACCGGAAGCATTTCAGAGAAGAAAAAAATCTGAATTTCACCGCTACTGTAAAATGCTGTTTTTGGATATAAATATGAACTTGATGGAACAAAAAATGCATGTATTGTATAACATAATGTCCTAGGAGTGTCATCTGATGGAGATTGTCAAAGGTTGGTGCATAATTTTAGCTGGTTTCTGCTTTTGGTGACGCCTGACCTTGAATTGAAAATGGATGTTTGTACTTTTGTGGCTATGTACTGTCCTAACATAATCTAACTTTATGCTTTTGCCGTAAAGCCTCTTTGAAAATCGAACAATGTGGTTAAATTAAGGAGATGTTTATCTTTTAAATGGTGTAAAATAGTTGATTGTTTGAGAAATTGAAATTATTAGATTTTTGATGTTTTAAATTTCCAGCCTTGCTAGCAATCCCGTCTCAGGGTTCATTGCTAACCCGTAGCCCCAACAGGTTTTAAGATGACTGCACAAACCATAAGTGGCTGAGGAAAAGAGGGTCTGCTAAAAGACCAAAATGTAAATATTGCGTCTGAACAAGTCTGTTCAATCACCACTCCACCCTCTCTACACCACCTCAACACCAGAAGACAGTTGCCTCGCTTTATTTTTATCAAATCACTTTACCATCTCCATCTCAATCTGTGTCTCAATATCACTTTGCGCCAGCCTGGGCGTATTGTGATTGATTTTGAAAAGAGACGGGGAAATGAAATTGGAATTTGAACAACGCTTTCCTTCAGAGCTCGGCCGAGGGGGATCAATGGACAAATCCAGGCATGCGCTCATCAGATTAATTAACAAATTAATTGATTGTTTAAGAGCTGGGTGAGGAAGGGCGTTTCATTTTTTCTTTTTTTTTACGAGACGGGTTTAATCAAGTTCTGAAGTCCATGTCTGTGTCTCAAGGGTGTATGGGAGATGCAGGTCAATAAACGCAAGACAGAGGAGAGAGGGAATGTGTGTGTGTGTGTGTGTGTGTGTGTGTGTGTGTGTAAGATCTGGAACAGGTAGAGACCATGTTGAGTGTACATTACTACACAGTTTTGGTCCAGTGAAACTATTTAGTAGAGTAGAGACACTTTTAGTCTTGGTGGTCTGGTATTGTACAATATAATACCGTTTGGATGGACAGTTTGTAGCAGAGAGGCTAAATTGATAGTCTGGATTTTGTTGGTAGAAAATGGGGCCAGTTGGACCCATTTCAGAGACTTTCCAGGGGTCTTGTTAGTGTTCAGCAATCTGCATTTTCAAAACGCAGTCCATCGAACATCTGCGTTTTAAACCATTTCACCTGCGTTTTATATTGAAAGTAAACAATTTTGCTCCTTCAATATAGTGATCAGGGGCGGCAACTATAGTTTTCCTTCACAGAAAATACATGATTATTTCATCAGATGACACAGAAGCGCAACGCTACTTGGCTAGCAGCCACACAAGTATATGAGCTTGAACTGAAAAAGCTAAAACGATGCATGGCCGACATATTTTTTATGTTTATCATAGGGTTTATCATAGAAAGGATATAGCCAGCTACATTTCACTAACGTTTTGTTTAAAGTTAATCTTGCATTTTACCAGAGAAAAGTAGCTACACATCAGTCAGATTGCTGTCTGCCGATTAGAATGTACATTTGTGAATTCTCATCAAAGCTGGAGAAGTGCAACTGAAGCACAACATTTGAAATTACAATAAGAAGCATTTTAAATCTGCGTTTATAAAACGCAGCAAGATATTTATCCACAATCCCTAACAGTTCTTTGAATTCATCCCTTGATAAACACAATTTCAATCCACACATCCCTCACATGCTGTACTGATCTCCTGAGCCCTGTAATCTACTGCACCCAATCCACTCAGTCGCCTAAGGGACAAATGGATAGAGGGACAGGTTGGAGGTTAGAGGAGGTGTGGGGGACTTATCCAGGTAGTCACCTGTCATCTAGCCTAAAGTACATCTGTCATCTAAGGTCACTGTTGGGACTCTGATTGAGTTCTGCCTAGGTTTATATCTTAATCCCGGATTAGAGTCCCTGGCGGCTCCCCACCTGATGGTGCAGAGAACAAGGGATGTCAAAGTGGAGGATGGAAGGAGAGAGATGGACAAGAGCATGGAGTGAGAGAGAAGGAGAAGAGAATAGAGAGTACACCTTTAGAAAAAAGGGTTCCAAAAAAGGTTCTTCGCCTGTCCCAATAGGACAACCCTTTTTTTTCGGTTCCAGGTAGAACCCTCCGTAGAAAGGATTCTACCTGGAACTAAAAAGGGTTCTTCAAAAGGTTCTCTTATTGTGATGAGAATAGCGAGTAGGAAGGGAGGGTGGATGAGAGGAGATGGGAGGAGGGGAAAGATGGACTGATGAAGACATGAGAGAGACGGTGGGGGGGGGGGTTGATCTGTATTCGGCACACGTTTGTCTCTGTTTGACTTTCGGTAAGGAAGCAGATGCAACGTTGCAGACGTACTATTATTCAGATGAATATGGAACAATCCCACTACGCTACATTAGCAAGCCCATTTTAGAAGACAGACAGCTCCCCAACACACTACTGCTACCAGGACGGGATAACTAACACACGCACGCACGCACGCACGCACGCACACACACACACACACACACGTCTGAGGAGATGCATAGCAGGTGTCTAATGTAGCAAGACAACATGTACCTATAGGAGAGCACAGCTAGACCACACTAGACCATGCAGATGTTGTACCCAATGCAGAAGGACCACCACAGACCACCACACCAGACTTACTACAGACTGACTGACCCAGTGCATTGGACAACCACCCCCCAAAGTGCACACACAATAAACCATGTAGATACTGAATCTTTCACGATACGGCAACCTACATACAGCGAGGGGAAAAAAGTATTTGATCCCCTGCTGATTTTGTACATTTGCCCACTGACAGAGAAATGATCAGTCTATAATTTTAATGGTAGGTTTATTTGAACAGTGAGAGACAGAATAACAACAAAAAAATCCAGAAAAACGCATGTCAAAAATGTTATAAAATGATTTGCATTTTAATGCGGGAAATAAGTATTTGACTTAGTACTTGACTTAGTACTTAGTACTTTGAGTCAAATAAGTATTTGACTCAAAACATGACTTAGTACTTGGTGACAAAACCCTTGTTGGCAATCACAGAGGTCAGACGTTTCTTGTAGTTGGCCACCAGGTTTGCACACATCTCAGGAGGGATTTTGTCCCACTCCTCTTTGCAGATCTTCTCCAAGTCATTAATGTTTCGAGGCTGACGTTTGGCAACTCGAACCTTCAGCTCCCTCCACAGATTTTCTATGGGATTAAGGTCTGGAGACTGGCTAGGCCACTCCAGGACCTTAATGTGCTTCTTCTTGAGCCACTCCTTTGTTGCCTTGGCCGTGTGTTTTGGGTCATTGTCATGCTGGAATACCCATCCACGACCCATTTTCAATGCCCTGGCTGAGGGAAGGAGGTTCTCACCCAAGATTTGACGGTACATGGTCCCGTCCATCGTCCCTTTGCTGCGGTGAAGTTGTCCTGTCCCCTTAGCAGAAAAACACCCCCAAGAGCATAATGTTTCCACCTCCATGTTTGATGGTGGGGATGGTGTTCTTGGGGTCATAGGCAGCATTCCTCCTCCTCCAAACATGGCGAGTTGAGTTGATGCCAAAGAGCTCCATTTTGGTCTCATCTCACCACCTTCACCCAGTTGTCCTCTGAATAATTCCGATGTTCATTGGCAAACTTCAGACGGGCATGTATATGTGCTTTCTTGAGCAGGGGGACCTTGCGGGCGCTGCAGGATTTCAGTCCTTCACGGCGTAGTGTGTTACCAATTGTTTTCTTGGTGACCATGGTCCCAGCTGCCTTGAGATCATTGACAAGATCCTCCCGTGTAGTTCTGGGCTGATTCCTCACCGTTCTCATGATCATTGCAACTCCACGAGGTGAGATCTTGCATGAAGCCCCAGGCCGAGGGAGATTGACAGTTCTTTTGTGTTTTTTTCATTTGCGAATAATCACACCAAATGTTGTCACCTTCTCACCAAGCTGCTTGGCGATGGTCTTGTAGCCCATTCCAGCCTTGTGTAGGTCTACAATCTTGTCCCTGACATCCTTGGAGAGCTCTTTGGTCTTGGCCATGGTGGAGAGTTTGGAATCTGATTGATTGATTGCTTCTGTGGACAGGTGTCTTTTATACAGGTAACAAACTGAGATTAGGAGCACTCCCTTTAAGAGTGTGCTCCTAATCTCAGCTCGTTACCTGTATAAAAGATACCTGGGAGCCAGAAATCTTTCTGATTGAGAGGGGGTCAAATACTTATTTCCCTCATTAAAATGCAAATCAATTTATAACATTTTTGCCATGTGTTTTTCTGGATTGTTTTGTTGTTATTCTGTCCACTATTATATTGAAAGGTAGCCCACAACCTTGAACATCCACTGCTTTTTCAGTCTTTTTTTTCCTGAACTGTAGAAATACGTCCATATAACATTATGTCAGTGGGCAAACGTACAAAATCAGCAGGGGATCAAATACTTTTTCCCCTCACTGTAAATACCTGCCAAATGCCGGAGGGAGGGACCATCAAGGACCAAAATTAGATGTGAGCGTTTATTTGTATTTATTTATTTAACCAGGTTATTCTCGTTAAGATAATAAATGTTTTTGTTCAAGAGAGACGTGGACCAAGAGAGCAGCGTCTGTAAGAAATGTAGCAACACAATCCCAGTCCATCTTAAGTGCATACAGGCGGAGACACACCTATTGCTGACAGAGAAACCAAAACCATAGCGACCTAGTTAAGATACTATGCAGATATGCAATAACGAAAGGTCACTTCAGAGCATAGGGACCTAAAAAAACACCCAAATGCAGCAAAACCACACACAGATACAGGACTATACAGATACCCAAATGCGGCAGAACCACACACAGATACAGGACTATACAGATACCCAAATGCGGCAGAACCACACACAGATACAGGACTATACAGATACCCAAATGCGGCAGAACCACACACAGATACAGGACTATACAGATACCCAAATGCGGCAGAACCACACACAGATACAGGACTATACAGATACCCAAATGCGGCAGAACCACACACAGATACAGGACTATACAGATACCCAAATGCGGCAGAACCACACACAGATACAGGACTATACAGATACCCAAATGCGGCAGAACCACACACAGATACAGGACTATACAGACACCCAAATGCGGCAGAACCACACACAGATACAGGACTATACAGACACCCAAATGCGGCAGAACCACACACAGATACAGGACTATACAGACACCCAAATGCGGCAGAACCACACACAGATACAGGACTATACAGACACCCAAATGCGGCAGAACCACAACACAGATAAGATACAGGACTATACAGACACCCAAATGCGGCAGAACCACACACAGATACAGGACTATACAGATACCCAAATGCGGCAGAACCACACACAGATACAGGACTATACAGACACCCAAATGCGGCAGAACCACACACAGATACAGGACTATACAGACACCCAAATGCGGCAGAACCACACACAGATACAGGACTATACAGACACCCAAATGCGGCAGAACCACACACAGATACAGGACTATACAGACACCCAAATGCGGCAGAACCACACACAGATACAGGACTATACAGACACCCAAATGCGGCAGAACCACACACAGATACAGGACTATACAGATACCCAAATGCGGCAGAACCACACACAGATACAGGACTATACAGACACCCAAATGCGGCAGAACCACACACAGATACAGGACTATACAGACACCCAAATGCGGCAGAACCACACACAGATACAGGACTATACAGACACCCAAATGCGGCAGAACCACACACAGATACAGGACTATACAGACACCCAAATGCGGCAGAACCACACACAGATACAGGACTATACAGACACCCAAATGCGGCAGAACCACACACAGATACAGGACTATACAGACACCCAAATGCGGCAGAACCACACACAGATACAGGACTATACAGATACCCAAATGCGGCAGAACCACACACAGATACAGGACTATACAGACACCCAAATGCGGCAGCCACCCAAGTCCAATCTCAACCACAATGTACAGATGCCTTATGCAGCAAAAGCATCCTGAGAAAGAAACCAAGTGCCTGATGCAGCAACCACCTGAAAACAGTCCTGCTGACACGCCAACATCTGCTACTGTATATGAGAGAGAGAGAGATGGAGAAAGAGAGAGAAGGAAAAGGGTGAGAGAGTGGAGAGATGTGTGAAATACAGTGAGTGAGTGAGTCAGTGAGAAAATATCTCTCCTTCTGTAAATCAAAATGTAAAGGAGACAGTGGCAGGAAGGTGAATCAGCACCATGTCTACCCCCCCGTCTCCCTCCACCCTCCACTCTCATCAACCTCTACATTATACACCTAAACAGGAGGTTAGAAGCATGAGAATACGTTTCCTGTTACTACCGTACCTAAATAGGAACACATCCACATGATATGGCCTAACTGCATAACAATAGACACACCCAAGGGAATGAGGCACCGTTTCTCTGTAACCTGATGTTTCCTTTCCTTCTATGACACGCAGAAGTCTTACTGACTTACTGTTGGTATAGCCACGCAGTCCACTGAGGGCTAAAGTAAGAGAACTGTGCACTACCACGTTCAACTGTGTACTACTGTGTACAACTGTGTACGATGTCAGCCCACAGCTCTTCCCCCCCCGAGAGGAACCGATGAACCTTCTCCCTGCGCCCAGAGATGAGACCCAGCCGCTCGCTACCCGGCTCGCTACCCGGCTCGCTACCCGGCTCGCTACCCGGCTCGCTACCCGGCTCGCTACCCGGCTTTACTCTTAATGTTGATCTTCATTGGAACTGTCAGCCAAAACGCTACCGCTGCAACCCCAGCACATATGTGGACACACGCGTAACACGCGCTCACGCACAAACACAATTTCACATCATAATACCAGGGAGAAATAGAATTTCACTCATCCAGAAAACAACAGCAAACACTGTCAGCTGCAGTCTGCATTTCTGGATGAATGCATGGGGGATAGTGTGTGTGTGTGTGTGTGTGTGGGGAGGAGGATATGTGTTGAGTTAAAGACATTGAATGATGATGATGATACATGTGTGGGTGTGCGATGGAGAGAGAAAAAGCGATAGTGTGTGTGTGTGTGTGTGCCATGGTCTGTAGAAGAGTCCATTACTCCCAGTGAGATTTGTAAGCAGAAGACATTAGTGACAGGACACAACTCAGAAGCCCCTCTATACCCGAAGCCCTCGCCCTTCTCTCTTTCCCGGTCTTCCCTCCTTTTCCTTCGAAAACAGGTTCGGAACGCCTATGCCGTCCCCACCTCCTGCATCCCAGAACCAATTTACTGTCTCTACATGCCCCTTTCATAAAACAAACACACTCTCATCATCAGGCCACTGTTTACTCCCATCAACCAGCTCATTCCCTGCATCTCTCTCTCCCTCTCTCATACACACAGTCGCACACACACTATACCCACACACACACACACAACACACCAAATTCATATGCTGAGCATACAGCCCTTATATTCCAGCTTTTTAACTAAACAGTTGGACATCTCTTTGCCTCACATTACCAACCTTGCAAACAGGGCGCGGACGTGAGATATCACAGAAAGGAGGAGAGATAACGAGAGAGTAAGGGGAGAGAATGGGACCAACAACAAAACAACGGAGAGAAAGAAAGAGAGAGACAGAACAGAGAGAGGGAGACAGAACAGAGGGAGGGAGAGTCCTATAAGTCTCAGGTTTTTTCATAGAGGCCAGACAGCTGGACAGACTACTTATACAGCAATACCCTTCTGTGTCTGGCTCTCTCCCCTGTGCCCCTGAGGCCCCACCCCATGGCTCCTCGCCTGTCTCATTCCCTGTCCCGACGTCTCCCTCTCCCAGTGAAAACGGAGGTGAGGGACCCAAATGGCCTTCAACAACCCTCACCTGTCTGCTGAGCGATTTCAGCAGAGGTCAGGGGGAGAATGAACAAAACACAAAGTCTAAAATGAACTTCTCATATTTTATTTCTCTGTTTTTCTCGCGCTCACTCTCACACACACACAAGGATACACACACACACGCAAGTGAACAAGCATTTTTTGAAGGATAGGTAAGCAACAAAATACAGGTCTTTCACTTACATACCTCAAATATCATGCACCTTTCTCTACATTACATCACTCGACCTTGGTCTCGTCTCATCATCGGCTGGGTGCTGAGATGCCTGGGTGCTGAGACGGGTTTTGCTTGAAACTCATCTCCCCTCATTCTTAAAACTTTCGTCTAGCCCTGTACAGACTTGCACGTTAATCAAGTTCTGTATTGACTAAACACTGAGAAAACAGAAAGACCAATACTCTAGGCAAACATACAGTATCAGCTGTCAAAACTGCTGTTTGCAGTCTGTCTAAACGATGTACTGTATACGTACAGCTGCTTTGTTTGAGTCCTAGTCTGTGTTTATACAAGTCTCTCAACAGTGTGTGTACACGGCTTTGCTTTAGCATCTCATTTACCAACCACTGATTTTAATGTTTGCAGTAATTACGAGAAACCACCCATTGGATTGAATGTGGACAGTGAATACAATCTAGCTAGCTAGAGGCGCGTGCTAAATTGGGGGGGGGGGGGGGGGTGTGTGACTGGCAACTATTTTCTTAGTTGGTTAATTTGCTTTGTAAACAAGCCTCACCACTCAGACTCAGGTAAAGTAACGCTCCCCCACCCCCCTTTTTTAAAATTTCTTGAGACATGAAGATGGTAGTGCGGCTGGAAGAATTTCAGTGAAGGCATGCCTCGGATAATACAGGCTCACCCTGGGGAGCGCTTGTTTGGAAATAATTATCTAACAGCAGGCAGAGGTGGAAACGTGAGGAGAGGGGAACCAAAGGCTTCTTCGGTTCTTACGCTAGTGCTGAAACACAGCCGGGAGAGTTGCTTCTGCTGCCCTACTTGCTGAAATGTACTTTGTTACAGAGAGAGCATGCTCTACTTATGAATGAATATATAGTGATAACGAACAACATTCTTATGGCAACATGCACATGGCATGCATCTCACTCCAGCTAGAACATGAAAACGAGTACAGGAACTCTGCTCTTAGAAACCCGAGTCGTATCCCAGAGCCATTGTGAGCAGTCCCCCTCCCAACTGTCTAACACTTTCCTTTGTATGGGGGGAAATACGGGGCATTCGCCTACAAGGTGCATCATACTACTGCGGTTGTGTCTGCGCACATGCTCCTGATGCAATCGTATACCAATACCAGTTCAAATTTCCCCCAAGTCTCACCACCTCCCTCCTCCCCCCCTTTTTCCTCTCTTTTCCTCCGCTAGCCCCCTCCAACAGACCATTCAGGTGAGATCAGTTAATACACCGTGACATCAAAGTCGAGAGAGAGAGAGAGAGAGAGAGAGAGAGAGAGAGAGAGAGAGAGAGAGAGAGAGAGAGAGAGAGAGAGAGAGAGAGAGAGAGAGAGAGAGAGAGAGAGAGAGAGAGAGAGAGAGAGAGAGAGAGAGAGAGAGAGAGAGAGGAGAGAGAGAGAGAGAGAGAGAGAGAGAGAGAGAGAGAGAGAGAGAGAGAGAGAGAGGAGAGAGAGAGAGAGAGAGAGAGAGAGAGAGAGAGAGAGAGAGAGAGAGAGAGAGAGAGAGAGAGAGAGAGAGAGAGGAGAGAGAGAGAGAGAGAGAGAGAGAGAGAGAGAGAGAGAGAGAGAGAGAGAGAGAGAGAGAGAGAGAGAGGGAGAGGACGGGAAGAGGCAGAGAGGGTAGGAAGGGTGGACAGAGGGAGGCAGATCAATCTAAAGACAGTGAAAAAGCGAGGGAAGGGAGAGAGTGTCAGAAAGAACGAGGAGACGTAGACAGAACATGTTAATTCAATAGGAAATGATGAGTTCCCATGTTTACCCCCCCCCCCCTCTCTTCCCCTCCCTCTGTACAGGAAACCCAGGCTTTGTGACCAGGCAGTCATTTACAACATGATAGCCACACTGCTGAGAGACGCACATAAATCCACCTCATCACAATTCAACCAAGGGTAGGCGAAGGACTGCTGCCCTTATAGAGGCTAACAGAAAAGAAGGAGAGAGGGACAAAGTGAGATCATACCTAAAAGATATGGTAACATTTTGAATCAAAGGTAATTAAGCAATGAGGCCCGAGGGAGGGGGTGTGGTATATGGCCAATATACTGAGGCTAAGGGCTGTATTCAGGTACTCTGCGTTGCGTCCAGGCACTCCTTGGCCATGGTATATTGGCCATATACCACACCCCATTGGGCCTTATTGCTTAAATATACATATAATAAGATCATTTATAATAATACAGTGAGGGGAAAAAGTATTTGATCCCCTGCTGATTTTATAGGTTTGCCCACTTACAAAGAAATTATCAGTCTGTAATTTTAATAGTAGGTTTATTTGAACAGTGAGAGACAGAATAACAACAAAAAAATCCAGAAAAACGCATGTCAAAAATTTTATAAAATGATTTGCATTTTAATGAGGGAAATAAGTATTTGACCCCCTCTGCAAAACATGACTTAGTACTTGGTGGCAAAACCCTTGTTGGCAATCACAGAGGTCAGATGTTTCTTGTAGTTGGCCACCAGGTTTGCACACATCTCAGGAGGGATTTTGTCCCACTCCTCTTTGCAGATCTTCTCCAAGTCATTAAGGTTTCGAGGCTGACGTTTGGCAACTCGAACCTTCAGCTCCCTCCACAGATTTTCTATGGGATTAAGGTCTGGAGACTGGCTAGGCCACACTCCAGGACCTTAATGTGCTTCTTCTTGAGCCACTCCTTTGTTGCCTTGGCCGTGTGTTTTGGGTCATTGTCATGCTGGAATACCCCTTCCACGACCCATTTTCAATGCCCTGGCTGAGGGAAGGAGGTTCTCACCCAAGATTTGAAGGTACATGGCCCCGTCCATCGTCCCTTTGATGCGGTGAAGTTGTCCTGTCCCCTTAGCAGAAAAACACCCCCAAAGCATAATGTTTCCACCTCCATGTTTGACGGTGGAGATGGTGTTCTTGGGGTCATAGGCAGCATTCCTCCTCCTCCAAACACGGCGAGTTGAGTTGATGTCAAAGAGCTCCATTTTGGTCTCATCTGACCACAACACTTTCACCAGTTGTCCTCTGAGTCATTCAGATGTTCATTGGCAAACTTCAGACGGGCATGTATATGTATTCTTGAGCAGGGGGACCTTGCGGGCGCTGCAGGATTTCAGTCCTTCACGGCGTAGTGTGTTACCAATTGTTTTCTTGGTGACCATGGTCCCAGCTGCCTTGAGATCATTGACAAGATCCTCCCGTGTAGTTCTGGGCTGATTCCTCACCGTTCTCATGATCATTGCAACTCCACGAGGTGAGATCTTGCATGGAGCCCCAGGCCGAGGGAGATTGACAGTTCTTTTGTGTTTCTTCCATTTGCGAATAATCACACCAAATGTTGTCACCTTCTCACCAAGCTGCTTGGCGATGGTCTTGTAGCCCATTCCAGCCTTGTGTAGGTCTACAATCTTGTCCCTGACATTCTTGGAGAGCTCTTTGGTCTTGGCCATGGTGGAGAGTTTGGAATCTGATTGATTGATTGCTTCTGTGGACAGGTGTCTTTTTTACAGGTAACAAGCTGCGGTTAGAAGCACTCCCTTTAAGAGTGTGCTCCTAATCTCAGCTCGTTACCTGTATAAAAGACACCTGGGAGCCAGAAATCTTTCTGATTGAGACGGGGTCAAATACTTATTTCCCTCATTAAAATGCAAATCAATTTATAACATTTCTGACATGCGTTTTTCTGGATATTTTTGTTGATATTCTGTCTCTCACTGTTCAAATAAACCTACCATTAAAATCATAGACTGATCCTTTCTTTGTCAGTGGGCAAACGTATAAAATCAGCAGGAGATCAAATACTTTTTCCCCACACTGTATATAATAACAGCATTTACTTATTTTATCAGCATTTACTGTTATTTTATCTCCTTCAGGGAAATCTGTTTGGTATCTTATCAAGCAAGCACAGCATCAGTCAAACAATGACAACACAAGGCAGTACGTACTGTATGTTACACACCACAGCATCAGTCAAACAATGACAACACAAGGCAGTACATACTGTATATGTTACATACCACAGCATCAGTCAAACACCACAAGGCAGTACATACTGTATGTTACACACCACAGCATCAGTCAAACAATGACAACGCAAGGCAGTACATACTGTATGTTACACACCAGTATGAGTATGGCTGGGCACAACACAAGGCAGTACATACTGCATGTTACACACCAGAGCATGAGTATGGCTGGGCACAACACAAGGCAGTACATACTGTATGTTACACACCAGTATGAGTATGGCTGGGCACAACACAAGGCAGTACATACTGCATGTTACACACCAGAGCATGAGTATGGCTGGGCACAACACAAGGCAGTACATACTGTATGTTACACACCAGTATGAGTATGGCTGGGCACAACACAAGGCAGTACATACTGTATGTTACACACCAGTATGAGTATGGCTGGGCACAACACAAGGCAGTACATACTGTATGTTACACACCAGTATGAGTATGGCTGGGCACAACACAAGGCAGTACATACTGTATGTTACACACCAGAGCATGAGTATGGCTGGGCACAACACAAGGCAGTACATACTGTATGTTACACACCAGTATGAGTATGGCTGGGCACAACACAAGGCAGTACATACTGTATGTTACACACCAGTATGAGTATGGCTGGGCACAACACAAGGCAGTACATACTGTATGTTACACACCAGAGCATGAGTATGGCTGGGCACAACACAAGGCAGTACATACTGTATGTTACACACCAGTATGAGTATGGCTGGGCACAACACAAGGCAGTACATACTGTATGTTACACACCAGAGCATGAGTATGGCTGGGCACAACACAAGGCAGTACGTACTGTATGTTACACACCAGTATGAGTATGGCTGGGCACAACACAAGGCAGTACATACTGTATGTTACACACCAGTATGAGTATGGCTGGGCACAACACAAGGAAGTACATACTGTATGTTACACACCAGTATGAGTATGGCTGGGCACAACACAAGCTAACAGTTATGAACTAAGATGAACCACATTCTGAACACCTGATAAGATCTGACATAGAATCAGAATATAGAGCGCATGCCTTCAGAATCTTCTCAATCACCGTGCAGGTTCCTTAATTACATTTTAACTTTATTTAACTAGGCAAGTCAGTTAAGAACAAATTCTTATTTACAATGACAGCCTAGGAACAGTGGGTTAACTCAAATCAAAATCAAATCAAATGTATTTATATAGCCCTTCTTACATCAGCTGATATCTCAAAGTGCTGTACAGAAACCCAGCATAAAACTCCAAACAGCAAGCAATGCAGGTGTAGAAGCACGGTGGCTAGGAAAAACTCCCTAGAAAAGGCAAAACCTAGGAAGAAACCTAGAGAGGAACCAGGCTATGAGGGGTGGCCAGTCCTCTTCTGGCTGTGCCGGGTGGAGATTATAACAGAACATGGCCTAGATGTTCAAATGTTCATAAATGACCAGCATGGTCAAATAATAATAATCACAGTAGTTGTCGAGGGTGCAACAAGTCAGTAACACAAGAGTAAGTGTCAGTTGGCTTTTCATAGCCGATCTTTGAGAGTATCTCTACCGCTCCTGCTGTCTCTAGAGAGTTGAAAACAGCAGGTCTGGGACAGGTAGCACGTCCGGTGAATAGGTCAGGGTTCCAGCAGGTCTGGGACAGCAGGTCTGGGACAGGTAGCACGTCCGGTGAATAGGTCAGGGTTCCAGCAGGTCTGGGACAGCAGGTCTGGGACAGGTAGCACGTCCGGTGAACAGGTCAGGGTTCCATAGCTGCAGGCAGAACAGTTGGAACTGGAGCATCAGCACGGCCAGGTGGACTGGGGACAGCAAGGAGTCATCAAGCCAGGTAGTCCTGAGGCATGGTCCTAGGGCTCAGGTCCTCCGAGAGAAAGAAAGAAAGAAAGAGAGAAAGAGAGAATTAGAGAGCATATTTAAATTCACACAGGACACCGGAAAAGACAAGAGAAATACTCCAGATGTAACAGACTGACCCTAGCCCCCCGACACATAAACTACTGCAGCATAAATACTGGAGGCTGAGACAGGAGGGGTCAGGAGACACTGTGGCCCCATCCGATGAAACCCCTGGACAGGGCCAAACAGGTAGGATATAACCCCACCCACTTTGCCAAAGCACAGCTTCCACACCACTGGAGGGATATCTCCAACCACCAACATACCATCCCGGGACAAGGCCGAGTATAGCCCACAAAGATCTCCGCCACGGCACAGCCCAAGGGGGGGCGCCAACCCAGACAGGAAGACCACGTCAGTGACTCAACCCACTCAAGTGACGCACCCCTCCCAGGGACGGCATGGAAGAACACCAGTAAGCCAGTGACTCAGCCCCCGTAATAGGGGTAGAGGCAGAGAATCCCAGTGGAAAGAGGGAAAACCAGCCAGGCAGAGACAGCAAGGGCGGTTCGTTGCTCCAGCCTTTCCGTTTACCTTCACACCCCTGGGCCAGACTACAGGACCTACTGAAGAGATGTGTCTTCAGTAAAGACTTAAAGGTTGAGACTGAGTCTGCGTCTCTCACATGGGTAGGCAGACTATTCCATAACAATGGAGCTCTATAGGAGAAAGCCCTGCCTCCAGCTGTTTGCTTAGAAATTCTAGGAACAATTAGGAGTCTTGTGATCGTAGCGTACGTGTAGGTATGTACGGCAGGACCAAATCGGAAAGATAGGTAGGAGCAAGCCCATGTAATGCTTTGTAGGTTAGCAGTAAAACCTTGAAATCAGCCCTTGCCTTAACAGGAAGCCAGTGTAGGGAGGCTAGCACTGGAGTAATATGATCAAATTTTTTGGTTCTAGTCAGGATTCTAGCAGCCGGTTTTAGCACAAACTGAAGTTTATTTAGTGCTTTATCCGGGTAGCCGGAAGGTAGAGCATTGCCAACCTAGAAGTAACAAAGGCATGGATACATTTTTCTGCGTCATTTTTGGACAGAAAGTTTCTGATTTTTGCAATGTTACGTAGATGGAAAAAAGCTGTCCTTGAAACAGTCTTGATATGTTCTTCAAAAGAGAGATCAGGGTCCAGAGTAACGCTGAGGTCTTTCACAGTTTTATTTGAGACGACTTTACAACCATCCAGATTAATTGTCAAATTCAACAGAAGATCTCTTTGTTTCTTGGGACCTAGAACAAGCATCTCTGTTTTGTCCGAGTTTAAAAGTAAAAAGTTTCCTTATGTCTGAGACACAGGCTTCTAGCGAGGGCAATTTTGGGGCTTCACCATGTTTCATTGAAATATACAGCTGTGTGTCATCCGCATAGCAGTGAAATTTAACATTGTTTCGAATGACATCCCCAAGAGGTAAAATATATAGTGAAAACAATAGTGGTCCTAAAACGGAACCTTGAGGAACACCGAAATGTACAGTTGATTTGTCAGAGGACAAACCATTCACAGAGACAAACTGATATCTTTCCGACAGATAAGACCTAAACCAGGCCAGAACTTGTCCATGTAGACCAATTTGGGTTTCCAATCTTTCCAAAAGAATGTGGTGATCGATGGTATCAAAAGCAGCACTAAGATCTAGGAGCACGAGGACAGACACAGAGCCTCAGTCTGACATCATTAAAAGGTAATTTACCACCTTCACAGGTGCAGTCTCAGTGCTATGATGGGGTCTAAAACCAGACTGAAGCGTTTCGTATACATTGTTTGTCTTCAGGAAGGCAGTGAGTTGCTGCGCAACAGCTTTTTAATTTTTTTTGAGAGGAATGGAAGATTTGATATAGGCTGATAGTTTTTTATAATTTCTAGGTCAAGGTTTGGCTTATTCAAGAGAAGCTTTATTACTGCCACTTTTAGTGAGTTTGGTACACATCCGGTGGATAGAGAGCCATTTATTATGTTCAACATAGGAGGGCCAAGCACAGGAAGCAGCTCTTTCAGTAGTTTAGTTGGAATAGGGTCCAGTATGCAGCTTGAAGGTTTAGAGGCCATGATTATTTTCATCATTGTGTCAAGAGATATAGTACTAAAACACTTTAGTGTCTCCCTTGATCCTAGGTCCTGGCAGGGTTGTGCAGACTCAGGACAACGGAGCTTTGGAGGAATACGCAGATTTAAAGAGGAGTCCGTAATTTGCTTTCTAATGATCATGATCTTTTCCTCAAAGAAGTTCATGAATTCATTACTGCTGAAGTGAGAGCCATCCTCTCTTGGGGAATGCTGCTTTTTAGTTAACTTTGCGACAGTATCAAAAATAAATTTTGGATTGTTCTTATTTTCCTCAATTAAGTTGGAAAAACAGGATGATCTTCGATACTGCACGGTACTGTCTTTCCAAGCTAGTCGGAAGACTTCCAGTTTGGTGTGGCGCCATTTCCGTTCCAATTTTCTGGAAGCTTGCTTCAGAGCTCATGTATTTTCTGTATACCAGGGAGCTAGTTTCTTATGACAAATGTTTTTAGTTTTTAGGGGTGCAACTGCATCTAGGGTATTGCGCAAGGTTAAATCGAGTTCCTCGGTTAGGTGGTTAACTGATTTTTGTCCTATGACGTCCTTGGGTAGGCAGAGGGAGTCTGGAAGGGCATCAAGGAATCTTTGGGTTGTCTTAGAATTTATAGCACGACTTTTAATGCTTCTTGGTTGGGGTCTGAGCAGATTATTTGTTGCGATTGCGAACGTAATAAAATGGTGGTCTGATAGTCCAGGATTATGAGGAAAAACATTAAGATCCACAACATTTATTCCATGGGACAAAACTAGGTCCAGAGTATGACTGTGGCAGTGAGTAGGTCCAGAGACATGTTGGACAAAACCCACTGAGTCAATGATGGCTCCGAAAGCCTTTTGGTGTGGGTCTGTGGACTTTTCCATGTGAATATTAAAGTCACCAAAAATTTGAATATTATCTGTGATGACTACAAGGTCCGATAGGAATTCAGGGAACTCAGTGAGGAACGCTGCATATGGCGCAGGAGGCCTGTAAACAGTAGCTATAAAAAGTGATTGAGTAGGCTGCATAGATTTCATGACTAGAAGCTCAAAAGATGAAAACGTTGTTGTTTTTTGGGGGGTAAATTGAAATTTGCTATCGTAAATATTAGCAACACCTCCGCCTTTGCGGGGTGCGCGGGGGATATGGTCACTAGTGTAACCAGGGGGTGAGGCCTCATTTAACACAGTAAATTCATCAGGCTTAAGCCATGTTTCAGTCAGGCCAATCACATCAAGATTATGATCAGTGATTAGTTCATTGACTATAACTGCCTTTGAAGTGAGGGATCTAACATTAAGTAGTCCTATTTTGAGATGTGAGGTATCACAATCTCTTTCAATAATGGCAGGGATGGAGGAGGTCTTTATACTAGTGAGATTGCTAAGGCGAACACCGCCATGTTTAATTTTGCCCAACCTAGGTCGAGGCACAGACACGGTCTCAATGGGGATAGCTGAGCTGACTACACTGACTGTGCTAGTGGCAGACTCCACTAAGCTGGCAGGCTGGCTAACAGCCTGCTGCCTGGCCTGCACCCTATTTCATTGTGGAGCTAGAGGAGTTAGAGCCCTGTCTATGTTCGTAGATAAGATGAGAGCACCCCTCCAGCTAGGATGGAGTCCGTCACTCCTCAACAGGCCAGGCTTGGTCCTGTTTGTGGGTGAGTCCCAGAAAGAGGGCCAATTATCTACAAATTCTATCTTTTGGCAGGGGCAGAAAACAGTTTTCAACCAGCGATTGAGTTTTGAGACTTTGATGTAGAGCTCATTACTCCCCCTAACTGGGAGGGGTCAGAGACAATTACTCGATGCCGACACATCTTTCTAGCTGATTTACACGCTGAAGATATGTTGCGCTTGGTGACCTCTGACTGTTTCATCCTAACATCGTTGGTGCCGACGTGGATAACAATATCTCTATACTCTCTACTCTCGCCAGTTTTAGCTTTAGCCAGCACCGTCTTTAGATTAGCCTTAACGTCGGTAGCCCTGCCCCCTGGTAAACAGTGTATGATCGCTGGATGATTCGTTTTAAGTCTAATACTGCGGGCAATGGAGTCGCCAGTGACTAGGGTTTTCAATTTGTCAGAGCTAATGGTGGGAGGCTTCGGCGTCTCAGACCCCACAGCGGGAGGAGTAGAGACCAGAGACGTCTCGGCCTCCGACTCCGACTCACTTAATGGGGAGAACCGGTTGAAAGTTTCTGTCTGCTGAATAAGCGACACCGGTTGAGCATTCCTACAGCGTTTCCCTCCAGAAGCCATGAGAAAGTTGTCCGGCTGCGGGGACCGTGCGAGGGGGTTTATACTAACATTACTATCTGTACTTGCTGGTGGCACAGACGCTGTTTCATCCTGTCCTACACTGAAATTACCCTTGCCTGACGATTGCGTCTGAAGCTGGGCTTGCAGCACAGCTATCCCCGCCGTAAGGCGATCGTTCTCCTGTATATTATAAGTACAACGACTCCAATTAGAAGGCATCATGTTAATGTTACTTAGCTTTGGCTGTTTGAAGTCCTGACGAACCATGTCCAGATAAAACCTCCGGGATGAAAAAAGTTGAGTGAGGGAAAAACTAAAAATATACGGTAATGAAAAAGTAAAAACCGTGAAGTAGTCAGGTAGCAAAGTAAGATTGGCAACAAAACGCACGGCAGCATGTAAACAAGTCTGCAAGTTGTGACCGGAAACAGGAAGCCAAACAATCAAAGGAAGCACTGCCTTGTTCAGGGGCAGAACAACAGATTTTTACCTTGTCAGCTCAGGGATTCGATCTTGCAACCTTTCGGTTACTAGTCCAACACTTTAACCACTAGGCTACCTGCCACCCACAAGCTCATTGTATTTTCTTCCCCTCTATAAGAGGTGCTTTAAGTGGGGGCCCTAATGAAACAGAGAGCTGCAAATAAATGAATGTGAAGTAGAAAAGCAACAATCTCCAGACAGGCCTCCCTGGGGATATTAACATATTATCAAATCTAATGTAATTTCTTGGATGTTCCCACTATCAACCCCCCCCCATTCGTAATTTATTTTGAGAAGTGAAAATGAAATTAAAGCCCACTCAGGCAACACAAGTGCTACGTTTCACCACGTTGAGATTCAGTTGATCGGTGACTTCAGTGAACTGTGGCTTGTGTGGACTAGTGGTGGCTGGTGTGATAACAATGTAAAGTGATTGACAGTAAATGATGGTTTTGCTGTACCTTGCAGTCCTATAGGCCTGTTGCCAGTGCAGACTAGATATAATAGTGACTATATCCATCAAATCCATGTGACATGGAGAGCTAGAGCACATGGGAGTTGGTCAAATAATGTGCTGGCTAGTGGCCAAGGTAGGTGGACTATGATTGGTGGACAGGCTAGGTGGCGAGATATATGATTATGGCGTGGAATATGATGAGTACAGACCCACCCCTGACACACACACACACACACACACACACGCACACGTGTGGGGGCCCTGCGTCTCCTCCCCTCCTGACGGATGTAGCGAGGGGAGGGCCTCATTTGACAAAGTAATTGGTGTGGACTGATTACACCTTGATGATGAATGTGTGATAGAGCCTCAGCAGGGGAGCGGAGGAGACAATTAGGGCCATGTTGATCTCCCCCTACCTTACCCTCTACCTACACTACCCTCTGTCTCTCTCCTCTCTCTCTATTTGTCTCCCTCTCTCCCCCTCTGTCTCTCTGTATCTCTCTCTCTGCCTGTGTGTCTCTCTCTGCCTGTGTGTCTCTCTCTGCCTGTGTGTCTCTCTCTGCCTGTGTCTCTCTCTCTGCCTGTGTGTCTCTCTCTCTGTCTCATGATTGGTCTCCTGATCACCATTAGTATTAATATGCCTCTTCAGGGGACAAAAACAGCATAAATGAATAAAGATGGAAATAAAGAACAAACAGGATGAGCCTGGCCAACAAGATGGAGTGTCTGGCTCCACAATGCCGCCTTCATTAGTATTAATATGAGTGTAGCTGGGGGACAGGGGGATGAATAAGCAGAGGTGGCGATGAGCAGACGGGGCCATGCGGAGCGGAGGAGAGGTGGAGGGATGGAGCGAGGGGCTGAAGTATGTCTGGCTTCACAACGAGGTCAGGGTGATGAATGACCACGCCTCTCTGGGGCACGGGGATCTGTTTGTGTCGCCTTCGCCTCATGGACACAGCTGGCGACAATGCCGGGCTACAGCTTTGTTTGGTAATTAAGTGGCATACATAGATGCATCCCTTGTCCATCCATCTCTCCCAGGGAACAGGCGTCTGACACAACAGGAGTAAGGAAGGTGAGGAGGCCAGTGCCGAGCACAGGGAGCGTGCTGGCCACTGCTCTCCTATACTGGAAAATGCAGATTGAAAGCTATATCTGGCTTTGGCAAAAGCTGTGCTGTTGTTTGAGACTTATCTTGGTTGTAGGGAGAGGCATGTTATGATCCAAGCTGTTCCAGCCTGGTCTGTAAGATATGTGGAAAGAGGGGAGGGAGGCAGAGGAATAGACAGAGACAGAGAGAGAGAGACAGACATAGATTGAGAGAGACACGGACAGAGGGCAACACGGAGCAAGAGAGACATGGAGAGAGAGACAGACAGACCGAGAACGAGAGAGCAAGAGAGCGAGGTAAGAGTTAGAGTCCAACCACTAAGTGATTTAAAGTGCTATTGCAGTGGTTTACAGCCAGGTTGTAAAGTCTCATTCCACAGTGAAAGAGAGAGTGTGACTGAGAGAGGGAAAAATAAACATTGGTAAAAGACCAGGAATTTTCAATTCAATTTTTTGTCATTTTAATCATTCATTAAATGATTACACATTTTCATCGTTACACAAAATTACTTCTTTTTCACCTCACCAATTTCATTTTATTGAAGTATGGTATCACTAAATTCATCTTGTCTAACCCTCGATTATCTTAACAAAAGCTTAATTTCCTCACATCAGACCCTCAGACTCCAATCTTTCTCCCAGATAAATCCCCAGACACTGTCCTCAATCACTCCTTAGATGAGGAGAATACTATTCAATTAAAAGCCCACGTAACAATGTAGTGTAAAACATATAAGGTCAGATGAGTCTCCATTGAGATAGTTATGAATCCAGCACTAGACTCAAACTGTGTTCAGGAAACCGGCCCATAAGGTTTATGGAGAAGCATGCGCCACAAATGGTGGTTTCTCAAATGTTCCCATTTCATAAAGACATGACCGCATCAATTCTCCATGCAGTATGCATGGAGCATAAAACCATTTTGGCATCTTTTCTGCCACCTGAACCTTATCCAAATAATCTGGACATACAGCAGTCAATGTGTGCCGTGAACATACAGTCACAATGGCCTCATTTCCTAACGTTATGCAGTGGGGTGAAATCCGTCCTAGCTAGCTCCAGGGACAGAAACCTGACTAGATTTCGCCGTCCCTATGCTATCAGATCCAAACCCTCTTATCACAGACCCACACAGTGACATTAGCATTAAGATCCGGCCCTCCCGGTGTCTTCTGTCAAATAATGTCTCGATAGGATCACAACCCAACCACCATTTTCTCATTCTCCAGTAGCAGCAGTTTTACATTAAAAGAGATAGCCAAGGAGCAGCATGGAATTCCACACACACACACAGTGGGGTTGAATTTAAAAGACCCACATTGAATTTACCACTAAAACACGAGTAAGATACAAGCAGAACGTACAGAAATCAAAATCTGTCGGACATAAGCCCAGCACAGAATTTAGCTTTTAAACAAATCAACTGATTTTATTTGACAGTCTATAAATACATGTAGCTACGCATAGTAGGTAGGTTTAAAATGTGTCGGCGATAACACAAAGTCAATGAGTTATGCCATTTCCATTGTGGTCCCTCATCGCCTCACATGCAGTCAGGGATATTAATAAAAATGGAAAGGAACACTCAGATTGTTTTGTCTGTACCCTTGTCGGTATGATGGTGTTGGGTGTACTGGCGTGCTTTAACAGAAAAACAGTGGGTTGTTCTGGGTAATCCTCCACTTGGAAGTCTGGGACGTGCTGCGTCGCTACCAACGTGTTTCATGTGTGTGGGGGTCGGGGAGGCTGGGCAAGCGGCGTGGGAGGCGTTGACAGTGACGGAGATGAGGACGCGGCAGTAATGGAGTTTACTAACGGCCAGCGCATCATGGTGACAGACACCAGTCCCCCAGACACTGTGGGAGTTTAAAGAGCTCATTCACTCTCATTGCTGCTCTGCTCCCCACACGGGAAGTGGGATCGTGATACACGTACACACACAATGACAAAAATAATACACAAAGTCAAAAACACACTCACATACGTGAAGATGCATGTGCACATTTTCGCTCTTGCAAGCATGCTCACACACACACACACACACACACACACACACACACACACACACACACACACACACACACTAGCTAGGCAGTGTATTTTTGATAACATGCTCTCTCCATCAGTGGTTAAGTAAGTGAAAAATAATGTCCATATGTCAGAGTTCAACTGGTTCCTATCTCTGAATAGTAAGTTGTATTGGTTAGGCTATTGTTTGGTGTACACATCTCTAGACGTTATTGGTCATTCTTTTCAATATCATTCAATACTGCAAGTACCCTCATTCTGGCTGGTACACACACCTACACCAGGCCTATTCACACACACTTTCAGGCTAAGGTCTCTGGGCCCAGTCGCAGCATGGGTGTCCAGCCTCTCTGCAAGCCTGTCTGGCCAGATTGAATACCGTAAGAGAGAGAGAGCGAGCGAGAGAGCGAGAGAGGTGGTGCCGATGCCTGATTTAACCATCAGGTAGATTCCTGTACGGGTTCGTACCTGTTCCGGCCACATCAATTGCGAGACCCACCCGACATCAGGACAGATTTTACTTCGCAACCCGACCCACCCGCCGATTGTATAATTGTCCTGAGAGCTGATCCGTGACCGACCAAATAACATAATTGTATTTAATTGTTTTTATGACTCCAGAGTAGTAGGCTGTTATTCTCCTCCTTGCATTCATTAATTTGTCTGCATGTTTATTCAAGATTTGGATGAAAGGAAAACCATGCCACAAATTAAGAACCATATCTTTACATTTTTTCAATTAGATGCGTCACATTGGCAACTCAAATCACTTTATAATTAGTCTTCTTACTCAATAAAATCCTATAGACGACGTAACAAAACCTTTACTTTCATTATAGTTTAGATAATGAAATAGTTTAATTGAAACTTAAATAAACAATTCCCAGAATTGAACAAAGGCTGCAAAAATGTATTTTTTTGTAAGCTATACTCAACCTTTTACCAGCCGCACCGGTTTAAACTTGATATTGCCTTTGTATGTTCTAAATTAACAAAAGCCAGAATGAATGTAATAATTAACTGAATTAGCGTATCATAAACAAATAGCTGCCTGCACATTTTGCAGGCTGTGTATCCAGCGGTGTAGTGCTATTTGTTAGGTGAGGGAGTGCAAAATAAACATTTAAATTGCATCATAATTTCCTCAGTTTGCCCTGACAGATGTAGCCTATTGAACATATAATTCTATATGATATACAGTGCCCTTAGAAAGTATTCATACCCCTTGACTTATTCCACATTCTGCTGCGTTATAGCTTGAATTCAAAATGGATTAAACATATTTTTTCTCACCCATCTACACACAATACACCAAAATGAACAAGTGAAAACATGTTTTTAGACATTTTTGCAAATGTACTGAAAATGTAATACAGACATATCTCAAATATTCACACGAGTCAATACTTTGTAGAAGCACCTTTGGCGGCGATTACAGCTTTGAGTCGTCTTAGATATGTCTGTATCAACTTTGAACATCTGGATTTGGGGATTTTCTTCCATTCTTCCTTGCAGATTTTCTCAAGCTTTGTTGTTAGATGGGGAGCGGCAGTGAACAGCAGTCCTTCCACAGATTTTCAATGGGATTAAAGTCTGGGTTTTGACTGGGCCACTCAAGGACTTTCACAATCTTGTTCTGAAGCCATTCCAGAGTTTCTTTGGCTGTATGCTTGGGGCCAAGCATACAGACCCAGTCCAAGGTAGTTTGCACCCCAGTCCAAGGTAGTTTGCACTCTGAAGTAGGTTCTCATCAAGGATTTCCCTGTATTTGGCTACATTCATTGTTCCCGCCGACAGAGATAGTTTCCTAAGGACTAGAAGCGAGGCAACCATGCAGTATTTCGTTTTTTTTATGTATTATTTCTTACATTGTTAGCCCAGAAAATCTTAAGTGTTATTAGAACTATTGGATATCAGAGCGACGTCAACATTATGATCAGGAATACGACTTTCCCGAAGTGGATCCTTTGTTCTCACCACCACCCAGGACATTGGATCTGATTCCAGAGGCCAACCCAAAACAACGTCGCCGCAGAAGAGGTAGAGGGAGCGGCCTCCTGGTCAGACTTTGAAGGCGGGCACTTCCGATTATATTACTCGCCAATGTCCAGTCTATAGATAAGAAGGTAGACAAAATTAGGGCAGGGGCTGCTTTCCAGAGAGACATCTGGGACTGTAACATTCTCTGTTTTCACGGAAACATGACTGTCTCGGGATATGTTGTAGGAGTCGGTACAGCCACCGGGATTCTTTATGCGCCGTGGCAACAGAAATAAACATCTCTGAGAAGAAGGAGGGCAGGGGCTTTATGATTAACAATTCATGGTGTAATCATAACAACATAGAGGAACTCAAGTCATTTTGTTCACCTGACCTAGAATTCCTTACAATCAAATGCCGACCATACTATCTCCCAAGATAATTCTCGTCGGTTATTATCACAGCCGTGCATATCCCTCCCCAAGCCGATACCACAACAGCCCTCAAGGAACTTCACTGGACTCTACATAAACTGGAAACCATACATCCCGAGGTTGCATTTATTGTAGCTGGGGATTTTAACAAAGCAAATTTGAGAACAAGGCTACCTAAATTCCATCAGCATATTGATTGTAGTACTCATGTGGGAAATACACTGGATCACTGCTACTCTAACTTCCGCAATGCATACAAGGCCCTCCCCCGCTTCAGCAAATCCAACCACAACTCCATATTGCTCTTTTTTTATATTTAACCTTTATTTAACTAGTTAATTGACTTAAGAACAAATTCTTATTTACAATGACAGCCTACCGGGGAACAGTGGGTTAACTGCCTTGATCAGGTGCAGACCGACCGATTTTTACCTTGTCAGCTCGGGGATTCGATCCAGCAACCTTTTGGTTACTGGCCCAACGCTCTAACCACTAGGCTACCAGCCGCCCCAAAGGCAGAAACTCAAACAGGATGTACCCTTGACTAGAACGATTCAACGCTGGTCTGAACAATCGGAATCCACGCTTCAAGATTGTTTTGATCACGTGGACTGGGAAATGTTCCGGGCAGCCTCAGAGAATAACACCAATTTATACACTGATTTGGTGAGTGAATTTATAAGGAAGTGCATTGGAGATGTTGTACTGGAGATGTAACTATTAAAACCTACCCTAACCAGAAACCGTGGATGGATTGCGGCATTTGTGCAAAACTGAAAATGAGAATCACTGCATTTAACCATGGAAAGATGACTGGGAATATGGCTGAATAAAAACAGTGTAGTTATTCACTCCGCAAGGCAATCAAACAAGCGAAATGTCGGTATAGGGACAAAGTGAAGTCGCAATTCAATGGCTCAGACACGAGATGTATGTGGCAGGGACTACAGGCAATTACGGACTACAAAAAGAAAACCAGCCACGTCATGGACACCGATGTCTTGTTTCCAGACAAACTAAACACCTTCTTTGCCCGCTCTGAGGATAATAGTGCCACCAACGCGGCCTGCTACCAAGGACTGCGGGCCCCCCCTCCCCTTCTCCGTGGCCGACGTGCGTAAGAAATTTAAACGTGTTAACCCTCGTTTAAATGTCTTACTTAAATGTCTTACTAGCCGCGTCCTCAGAGCATGCGCAGACCAGCTGGCTGGTGTATTTACGGACATATTCAATCTCTCCCTATCCCAGTCTGCTGTCCCCACATGCTTTAAGATGGCCACCATTGTTCCTGTACCCAAGAAGGCAAAGATAACTGAACTAAATGACTATCACCCCGTAGCACTCACTTCTGTCATCATGAAGTGCTTTGGAGAGACTAGTCAAGGATCATATCACCTCCACCTTACCTGCCACCCTAGACCCACTTCAATTTGCCCTAGACCCACTTCAATTACCGCCCCAATAGGTCCACAGACAATGCAATCGCCATCATACTGCACACTGCCCTATCCCATCTGTACAAGAGGAATACCTATGTAAGAATGCTATTCATCAACTACAGCTCAGCATTCAACACCATAGTACCCTACAAGATCATCATTAAGCTTGAGGCCCTGGGTCTCAACCCTGTCCTGTGCCATTGGGTCCTGGACTTGAAGGGCCACTACCAGGTGGTGAAGGTAGGAAACAACATTTCCACGTCGCTGATCCTCAACACTGGGGCCCCGCAAGGGTGCGTGCTCAGCCCCCTCCTGTACTCCCTGTTCACCCATGACTGCGTGGCCATGCACGCCTCCAACTCAATCATCAAGTTTGCAGACGACACAACAGTGGTGGGCTTGATTACTAACAACAACGAGAGAGCCTACAGGGAGGTGGTGTGGTGGTGTCAGGAAAACAACTTCTCACTCAACGTCAACAAAACAAAGGAGATGATCGTGGACTTCAGGAAACAGCAGTGGGAGCACCCCCCTATGGGACAGCAGTGGAGAAGGTGGAACGTTTTAAGTTCCTCGGCGTACACATCACGGACCAACTGAAATGGTCCACCCACACAGACAGTGTAGTGAAGAAGGCAAAACAGTGCATCTTCAACCTCAGCAGGCTGAAGAAATGTGGCTTGTCACCGAAAACACACAAACTTTTACAAATGCACAATTGAGAGCATTCTGTCGGGCTGTATCACCGCCTGGTACGGCAATTGCACCACACACAACAGCAAGGCTCTCCAGAGGGTGATGCTGTCTGCACAACGCATCACCGGATGCAAACTGCCTGCCCTCCAGGACACCTACAGCACCCGATGTCACAGGAAGGCCAAAAAGATCATCAAGGACAACAACCACCCGAGCCACTGCCTGTTCACCCCGCTACCATCCAGAAGGGGAGGTCCGTACAGGTGCATCAAGAGAGACTGAGAAACAGCTTCTGTCTCAAGGCCATCAGACTGTGAAACAGCCATCACTAACACAGAGAGGCTGCTGCCTACATACATACATACTCAAAAATATTTGCCACTTTAATAAATGGATCACTAGTCACTTTAATAATGCCACTTTAATAATGTTTACATATCTTACATACTCATCTTATATATACACACTACCGTTCAAAAGTTTGGGGTCACTTAAAAATGTCCTTGTTTTTGAAAGAAAAGCAAATTTTTTGTCCATTAAAATAACATCAAATTGATCAGAAATACAGTGTAGACATTGTTAATGTTGTAAATGGCTATTGTTGCTGAAAACGGCAGATTTTATATGGAATATCTACATAGGCCCATTATCAACAACCATCACTCCTGTGTTCCAATGACACGTTGTATTAGCTAATCCAAGTTTATCATTTAAAAGGCTAATTGATCATTAGAAAACCCTTTTGCAATCATGTTAGCACAGCTAAAAACTGTTGTCCTCATTAAAGAAGCAATAAAACTGGCCTTCTTTAGATTAGGTGAGTATCTGGAGCATCAGCATTTGTGGACCTTTCTTCTGAAACTCACAGTCTATTCTTGTTCTGGGAAATGAAGGCTATTCCATGTGAGAAATTGCCAAGAAACTGAAGATCTCATACAACGCTGTGTATTACTCCCTTCACAGAACAGCACAAACTGGCTCTAACCAGAATAGAAAGAGGAGTGGGAGTTCCCGGTGTACAACTGAGCAAGAGGAAAAGTACATTAGAGTGTCTAGTTTGAGAAACAGACGCCTCACAAGTCCTCAACTGGCGGCTTCATTAAATAGTACCCACAAAACACCAGTCTCAACGTCAACAGTGAAGAGGCGACTCCGGGATGCTGGCCTTCTAGGCAAAGAAAAAGCCATATCTCAGACTGGTCAAAAAAATGAAAACATTAAGATGGGCAAAAGAACACAGACACTGGGCAGAGGAACTCTGCCTAGAAGGCCAGCATGTTTTCATTTATGACTTCAGTGAGTTCCCCATTATGGGGTATTGTGTGCAGATGGGTGAGAAAAAAAGATTTAATCCAGGCTGTAACACAACAAAATGTGGAATAAGTCAAGGGGTATGAATACTTTCTGAAGGCACTGAAATTCTATATCATTAGCCTTTAATATATGCATAAAATGCATCTGCCAATTGCAACATCTGCCTATACCCATACATATTGTCTCAATAAATTGTTTTATTTTCACTAACCTCAATCACCAAGTCAGGCATAGCCTACCACATTACAAAAATAGGCCATCATCACTGTCAATCGTGAATGATAAATATTCACCATTTACTAGTTAAATGTCCAAACTGCATCTGCATGCCAATCATTTCATTGATCTCAATCAGTTTTTAATGGGAATTAGCATTTAGATCTTCTGGAATTACTGTTTGGTGAGCGAATTAGAGCAGATGGTGTTAACAAACTATTAGCCTTTCTTGTATTCTGTTTCAACCAAAGCATAAATCCTGCCCTCTCTGAGTTTTGTTGCTTGATTAAAAAAAATACTATTCTGCTTCAGCTAACCATCCTAACATATAATTAGAGAGGAGGTGATTGTGGTGTAACAGTAACGTTATAGTCCTACTATGCTATTATATTAGGTTCTGTTATGTAACATGCACATTAATCATTATATGGTCTTGTAAGACATTGATTCAGCTATGATCTAACTTTACAATCATTTGCATTATAACCGGCCTATGACTACGTGCTATTTGTAGGCTATAGCCTAATATAAATACACATACAGTTGAAGTTGGAAGTTTACATACACTTAGGTTGGAGTCATTAAAACTCGTTTTTCAAATCACTCTACAAATGTACTGTTAACAAACTATAGTTTTGGCAAGTCGGTTAGGATATCTACTTTGTGTATGACACAAGTAATTTTTCCAACAATTGTTAACAGACAGATTATATCACTTATAATTGACTGTATCACAATTCCAGTGGGTCAGAAGATTACTGTGCCTTTAAACAGTTTGGAAAATTCCAGAAAATTATGTCATGGCTTTAGAAGCTTCTGATAGGGTAATTGACATCTTTTGAGTCAACTGGAGGTGTACCTGTGGATGTATTTCAAGGCCTACCTTCAAACTCAGTGCCTCTTTGCTTGACATCATGGGAAGATCAACAGAAATCAGCCAAGACCTCAGAAAAAAAATTGTAGACCTCCACAAGTCTTGTTCATCCCTGGGAGCAATTTCCAAACACCTGAAGGTACCTCGTTCATCTGTACAAACAATAGTACACAAGTATAAACACCATGGGACCACGCAGCCGTCATACCGCTCAGGAAGGAGACGCGTTCTGTCTCCTAGAGATTAATGTACTTTGGTGTGAAAAGTGCAAATCAATCGCAGAACAACAACAAAGGACCTTGTGAAGATGCTGGAGGAAACAGGTACAAAAGTATCTATGTCCACAGTAAAACGAGTCCTATATCAACATAACCTGAAAGGTCGCTCAGCAAGGAAGAAGCCACTGCTCCAAAACCGCCATTAAAAAAAGCCAGACTATGGTTTGCAACTGCACATTGGGGACAAGGATGGTACTTTTTGGACAAATGTCCTCTGGTCTGATGAAACAAAAATAGAACTGTTTGGCCATAATTACCATCATCATGTTTGGAGAAAAAAGGGGGAGGCTTGCAAGCCGAAGAACACCATCCCAACCGTGAAGCACGGGGGTGGCAGCATCATGTTGTGAGGGTGCTTTGCTGCAGGAGGGACTGGTGCACATCACAAAATAGATGGCATCATGAGGCAGGAAAATTATGTGGATATATTGGAGCAACATCTCAAGACATCAGTCAGGAAGTTAAAGCTTGGTCGCAAATGGGTCTTCCAAATGGACAATGACCCCAAGCATACTTTCAAAGTTGTGGCAAAATGGCTTTTAAGGACAACCAAGTCAAGGTATTGGAGTGGCCATCACAAAGCCCTGACCTCAATCCCATAGAAAATGTGTGGGCTGAACTGAAAAAGTGTGTGCGAGCAAGGAGGCCTACAAACCTGACTCAGTTACACTAGCTCTGTCAGGAGGAATGGGCCAAAATTCACCCAACTTATTGTGGGAAGCTTGTGGAAGGCTACCCGAAACGTTTGACCCAAGTTAAACAATTTAAAGGCAATGCTACCAAATACTAATTGAGTGAATGTAAACTTCTGACCCACTGGGAATGTGATGAAAGAAATAAAAGCTGAAATAAATCATTCTCTCTACTATTATTCTGACATTTCACATTCTTAAAATAAAGTGGTGATCCTAACTGACCTAAAACAGGGCATTTTTACTAGGATTAGTTGTCAGGAATTGTGAAAAACTGAGTTAAAATGTATTTGGCTAAGGTGTATGTAAACTTCCGACTTCAGCTGTACATATATAGCTTAATATCATTGCACTGTTTGTGTAGAGAGCTTTAGTTGCAAGTAGGCATTTCATTGTATGGTGTAGCTTAAATAAACTTTGTTTTGATTAGCTTTAACACATGGTTACTGTCACGCCCTGACCATAGAGAGCCCTTGTTTCTCTATGGTGTAGTAGGTCAGGGCGTGACTAGGGGGTAGTCTAGTTTATATTTCTATGTTGTGTTCTAGTTTAAATTTTCTATGTTGGTGTTTTGTATGATTCCCAATTAGAGGCAGCTGGTAATCATTGTCTTTAATTGGGGATCATAAACTTAAATCAGAATGTGGTCTCAGTCAACTTACCTGGTAAAATAACGGTAAAATAAATAAATAAAAATAAGTAGCTATTTTTCCCACCTGTGTTTGTGGGATATTGTTTTGTGTTTGTGCCTGTGCACCACGTAGTCACGTTTAGTTGTTCATTTATTTGATTTATTTGTTTTTGCTTGAAGTTTCACTTTGGAATAAAGATGTGGAACTCTACACACGCTGCGCCTTGGTCCCGTTCTTACGACAACCGTGACAGAATACCCCACCAAACCAGGACCAAGCAGCATGTTCACCAGGTGAAGGAGTTTTGGACATGGGAAGAAGTGATGTATGGATGCGAGACCCTTCCTTGGCAGCAGACGGAAGGTAATGATGGAGGAAGGCGACGACGCCGGGGTTCGCGGCCACAGAAAGCCCAAGGAAAACCCTAAGATAGTTTTTTTGGGGGGGCACAACAGGTGGCCGGTCGAGGAGAGTGCCAGAGCCCGCATGACAAACTCTGGAGGAACGTGTCGTCAGACCACGGCCACAGAAACCCCAAGATTGTTTTTTTTGGGGGGGGGGGGGGGGCACACGGAGCTGGCGGCTGAGCAGAGGGAAGAGCCAGAGACCACATGGGAGGAGATAGAGAGGTGGTCGGTCAACCCAAGGAGAGTACCAGAGCCCGCCTGGGATTTTATGCAACAGTGTGAGGAGGGATACCGGAGAATGGAGTTGGCTAGGAGTATGCGGCAACGCAGGCGGGCTGTAGATCGTGTCATCAGTCCGGTGCCATCAAATCAAATGTATTTTTATATAGCCCTTCTTACATCAGCTGATATCTCAAAGTGCTGTACAGAAACCCAGCCTAAAACCCCAAACAGCAAACAATTTAGGTGTAGAAGCACGGTGGCTAGGATAAACTCCCTAGAAAGGCCAAAACCTAGGAAGAAACCTAGAGAGGAACCAGGCTATGAGGGGTGGCCAGTCCTCTTCTGGCTGTGCCGGGTGGAGATTATAACACCACATGGCCAAGATGTTCAAATGTTCATAAATGACCAGCATGGTCAAATAATAATAATCATAGTAGTTGTCGAGGGTGCAAAAAGTCAGCAACTCAAGAGTAAGTGTCAGTTGTCTTTTTCATAGCCGATCATTGAGAGTATCTCTACCGCTCCTGCTGTCTCTAGAGAGTTGAAAACAGCAGGTCTGGGACAGGTAGCACGTCCGGTGAACAGGTCAGGGTTCCTTTGCCGCAGGCAGAACAGTTGAAACTGGAGCAGCAGCATGGCCAGGTGGACTGGGGACAGCAAGGAGTCATCGTGCCAGGTAGTCCTGAGGCATGGTCCTAGGGCTCAGGTCCTCCGAGAGAGAGAAAGAGAGAATTAGAGAGAGCATATTTAAATTCACACAGGACACCGGATAAGACAAGAGAAGTACTCCAGATGTAACAGACTGACCCTAGCCCCCCGACACAAACTACTGCAGCATAAATACTGGAGGCTGAGACAGGAGGGGTCAGGAGACACTGTGGCCCCATGCCATATGTGCAGGCTCCACGCACCAGATCTCCGGTGCGTCTCCCCAGCCCGGTACATCATGTGCCTGCTCCCTGCACTCGCCCTGAAGAGCCAGTGACCGTCAAGGAGGCAATGGGGAAGTTGGGAGAGAGAGAGAGGTGAGAGAGATGTTGTGCAAGTGTGTTCTGCTCAACATCCGACCAGAGGATCCGGTTAGCAGTCTAGTGAAACCTGTGCTGGCCCCACGCATCAGGCCTTCAGTGCGCCTCCCCAGTCCGGTACGTCCTGTGCCTGCTCCTCGCACTCGCCCTGAAGTGCGTGTCGCCAGGCCGGTACGTCCTGTGCCTGCTCCTCGCACTCGCCCTGAAGTGCGTGTCACCAGTCCAGTGCCACCTGTACCGGCTCCACGCACTCGAACTCCAGTGCGCATTCACAGTCCAGAGCATCCGTTGACGGTCCCCGGTCCTTCCCCTGCACCGATGCCCAGTCCAAGCACGGCGTCCAGTCCAGCTCCAGGGCAGGAGCCTTCCTCTGCGCCGGTGGCCAGTCCAGGCACGGCGTCCAGGCACGGCGTCCAGTCCCGCTCCATGGCCGGAGCCCTCCGTTGCGCCGGTGCCCAGTCCAGGCACGGCGTCCAGTCCAGCTCCAAGGCCGGAGTCTTCCTCTGCGACGGTGCCCAGTCCAGGCACGGTGTCCAGTCCCACTCCATGGCCATAGCCTTCTTCTGCGCCGGTGCCCAGGCACGGCATCCAACCCAGCTCCAGGGCCGGAGCCCTCCTCTGCGCCGGTGCCCAGTCCAGGCATGGCGTTCAGCCTGGCGCCATGGTCGGGTCTGGGGGGGTGGGCTATGACCCGCACCGGAGCTGCCATCGACACTAGTCACCCCCCCTAAACCCCCATTTGGTTTCAGGTTCTGCGGCCGGAGTCCGCACCTTTGGGGGAGGGGTACTGTCATGCCCTGACCATGTTTTGTATGATTCCCAATTAGAGGCAGCTGGTAATCGTTGCCTCTAATTGGGGATCATATTTAAGTAGCTATTTTTCCCACCTGTGTTTGTGGGATATTGTTTTGTGTTTGTGCCTCTGCACCACTTAGTCACGTTTAGTTGTTTGTTTATTTGTTTTTGCTTGAAGTTTCACTTTGGAATAAAGATGTGGAACTCTACACACTGCGCCTTGGTCCCGTTCTTACGACAACCGTGACAGTTACAATATAGCCTATTACAGAATTTTTTTAAACAGGTGAATTATCAATTCATATAATGTATTTGCATAGATTAAACATGCTATCAAATCAATTGACCAAGAAGTGAACAGAAATCATTACTACGTAGAATTGCAGGAAAGTCGTTTTAAAACTGACATAAAATCAAGCTTTTGATGTGGGAGTATTAATGCATCTCAAACTATAACAGTAATGCAGTATTACCTTCAAATTGGCCCAATTCACATTTCCAATTGCCCACCCTGACATACCAAGCTAGAACGGGCACTGCGTCTCAACCAATAGCCAATATAGGCTATATATCCCAAGCAGGGCTACAGCAAATTTAAGAAAGGGTCAGGCTCATTGGGCTTTGAGGTGTACACTCTGATTTGGGTTTCCTCTGCAATACGGTGTAGCCAGGGCCGGCGCCAGAATGAATCAAATGGACGGGCAGAATCAAATGGACCTCTTTTGTGCGCATGCACACAATTTGTCAATGGGTGTTATAATAACGACTATAGACAGCTAGTGAGTTACAAATTTGAGGAAGCTTACAATTATTTATCCTACCATCTGCTTGCCAGTTATGATTATTTTTATATGTGCATTTTTTATGAAGAATGATTTAATAACATTGTTGTTTCTCAAAAGTATTGTCATGTGTTTAATAATAAAATCTGAATTAAAATGATAAAAATCTTGAAGTTAAAATTCAACTAACGCAAGAGCACCAGCATTTGCCATAGGGACACATCACATCGTATGAATCTCTCTACGACTGGCTTCCTCCCTTTCTATCTGTCTTGACTTGAGCTATCGCTAATGAAGTGCTATACTGCAAACAACGTTCTCTCCGAGAATGAGAAAGGTACTGAAATACATGCATTAACATAAATGAATGTAACCAAATTACATTTACTAGGCCTACTGGTGACATATAAAATATGAAATTGATATAAAAAAAAATAAACAATCAAAGGGCAAACAATTCACATGAAACAATGAATGTGCAAGAATTGGCAGCAGACAGCGGAGCTGAGTACAAGCACTCCGGAGAGGGATGTCCATATCTTCGCCACACACACTCCTTCATGTCTTCTTGTCTCAACATCTTAAATTACAATTCAATAATCAGCTAGGCCTATTGACACGCACGCTGCCCAAATTGCTGGCTTCCCAAATAGGCACAGTCCTTTGCACTTGTGATTTGAAACAATCAACAGCTATTTAAAAAACAAATAAAGCTTATGATCCTCTGTTGCTATGTCATGCTCTCTGGTGAAGCATTTGTAATGGTTTTATTTGGACAGGAGAAATTATATAATTTTGGCAAAACATCAATTTACTTTAGGGGAAGCCAGCATCGAACAGTGCACCATGCACCAGCCAACTTTCCTTTCCAATTCGCAAGTGGCTGAAACCAGAGATCAATACATAATGACGAGATGCTCATGTCTCCACCCTAACAATGCGAGTCGTTGTCCCAAAGAAAGGAACGCAGGAGACAAGCTTAGGCCTGCATATAAATGCCCATAGAAACGCATTGAGCTTATTCAGGACAGATTTTGGTGTGAGAGCCCTCTCGCTTTGCCTCTTCCTCTCTGCTATAACTAGCGAGCGAAACAGCGCCCCTCTGTCTTACTAGATGTAGCCCATGTATCTGATGCTGTCTGGCCAGAAAAAGTATTGCATGCCATACTGCTTCTGTCCGGACTGCATCAGATACATGGTCTAGAGGGGCGCTGTTTCGCTTGCTTTATCTCATATTAAATGTGTCTTTCTGTCGGCGTGCCTTTGTCTGGCAGCGAAAGTTCATTCAGCCTAATTTACTGCCTTTAAAAAAAATACATACCTGATATTGCTTAAACAAATATTGTAACTGTCACGGTTGTCGTAAGAACGGGACCAAGGCGCAGCGTGTGTAGAGTTCAACATCTTTATTCCAAAGTGAAACTTCAAGAAAAAACAAATGTGGTTTCTACTGACCATTGAGATGTACCAACTATGGCATAAAGGGACGACGAGCGGATAAGAGGCGATCCGTAATTTCAATTAAGACATTAATGAGCGAGCTAGGACGGACATAGTCATGAACTATTTGTTCAGAACTTTTTAAATATACAGCGACAGAATTCAGAACGTGAGCCGTTCTTACAGTATTCTCCCTGTACACCACGTCAGAACCGTACATATCTCGCTGGCATATTACATAATTTATGAAGCAGCATACATGACATTTTGGGCTCACTTGAACAGGAATGTGGCGCGGTGGTCCATCATGGGCAAATTTTGTCATCAGTCTGGCCTTCTCTGGATTTATGGTGCTTTCAAGACAACTGGGAACTATGAGAAAAACAAGGTTGAATCATGATGAGGTCAGTGATCTTAAGGTAGGAGCTTTAGAAACAAGCCCTAGTTTCCGACTTGCAATTCCGAGTTGGATGACCATTTAAAATGTATTTTTCTTTTCAGAGTTCCCAGTTGTCTTGAACTCATTGAAATCTGAGATTTCCCAGTTCCGAGTTTCCAGTTATTTTTAACGCGGCAGAAGTCATGCTGGATTGTCAGCGTGGCCAATGTATTCAACCTTTTCTGTAACATGGGGTGTTGTGAGTGAATGTTTATAATTTTAAGCTTGGAAAAGAGACCCTTCAACCCAGACTTGGACCCACACATTCACTCCACTGATTAGCAGGCTAGTGATTGCTTTGCGAAGCTTGCAGATAGCCACTGATTCCTTCCGAACCACTTATTGTTGAATTTACAATTTCCGACTTGTTGTGTAATGTTTATGTCCAATGAGCACCGATACGTTTTATCTATAATTTCTCTTCATTATTTCTCTTCACATGACAAGGATTGAAAAGGATTTGCCAGTCGACTTGATTCATGATGACTGCTAGCTAAGATTTTGAAAGCTACTGTCGATATAACGTGATTTGACGTCATTTTATCTGTGGCCAATGACCTTGAGCCTTCATGGATGGGCACTTCTAATGTACATTTTTTTAGTCTCCGGTAGATTTTGCGGTGATGTAGTGTCCCCATAGTGACAGAACACTGAGCCAATCACGGCGCAACTAGAGAACATTACCACCCCCTACCCTCTTATTTTCCGCTGGCTGCCCCACCACCACAGAAAGCACTGAGCTAGGCTGAAACACCTGCATTTTGGAGCTGCCTAACTCAAGAAAGCAAAAAAGAGACCATGTTTGTATGCGGCTTTATTAACTCAATTATTGATTTATTTATTGTTTGCAAACTATGTGACACGGATTAATGCCCAAAAAATATGCAATACATAAATGTTTGCCTGATGTATCAGGTGTGTGTAATTGGACTGTGCTGCAGGCTTGTCCGTTACTGACGTGCCTTAAAACTTGTGGTTGTGAACCGGCGCCTCCTCATGTTATTTATAAGACTGGATAGGAACTGCTGGTGAATATTTTTCAACGGTCTGATTGTCCGAAGTGGTCAAGCCTCTGACGAACCTCCGCAGTGCACACATAGCCTACAGTCCATCATTCTCACCACCTTCAGAGAGAAGACAGGGAAGAAACCACCATTTACCTACCTCTAGGCTGCTAAGCATATTTGGTTTGTCATTCTATAGCTTTTCATTGAATTTCTGTGGTAATTTCTTTAGAATTTATCAGAATTTATTTTCCAGAAATAGTTTTACCAGTCACGTGAAACGGAAGCTTTAGCACTGGTTTCGTGCTAGTTACGTAAGATAGTTTGTTGATTTTGCTAATACAGGCACGTTTGGATGTTAAATGGTTTTGAAAATGAAACCTGAAACTGCTTTTTATCTATCTGAAAACGTTCTTCAACCTGTCTGGAAACAAAATCGAATAGTGACTGAGACTATATAATAGCACAAATAGCTGAGTGGAAATGTCATTACCACCACGTCATCAAATATGTTATTTTAGTTGAAAAGGAAATTACAGAAATTGTGCCTAAGGTATTTTATATAACATTTCCATGTTTTTTAAACTATTTGGAAATGTTCTTACTTATATGTATTCATCATTGTCATGTCTAAATGTCCATATATGCCTTGATGATACTCAGAAATATGTATTTACCACATCAAAATCTTGGTAATGATTTAGCGTTTTGGTAATGACTTAGCGTTGTGGTAATGACAGTGTTGTGGAAATTACATTTCATATTAAACAACTGATGAAAAACATTTGTCACAATTGTACATGTTTAATTTTATTGAAGATATAGAACACACCATTAAAAAAAAAAAAGGTTACTTAAAGCATATTTCAGAGCAATTGTGGGATTCAATGCATTAGACAGAAATACATGTACAAGGTTGGAAACACTGGTTGACATTAAACAAATTATAGTTCACTGGATGCAGTCTATTGACTCAGACTCATGAGACAGGTGTGTGCTCACTCTCTGGTTGGTACCATACAATGTCCTCTCTCATTGGCCAAAATAATCAGTTGGCTCCCACACGACTGATTGTCTTGACTAGAGATCAGCTCTCTGCATCAACATCTTGTATAATACCAGGGTAAGGGATTTCATCATATTTCACAACACACCACTTTCCAATCAGGCACTTATGTACAGTGCCTTCGGAAAGTATTCTGATGTGACCTTTTCCACATTTTGGTAGGTTACAGCCTTGTTCTAAAATTGATTATTGTTTTTTTTTACCTCATCAATCTACACACAATACCACATAATGACAAAGCAAAAACTGGTTTTTAGAAATGTTTGCCAATATACAATACCGTTCAAAAGTTTGGGGTCACTTAGAAATGTCCTTGTTTTTGAAAGAAAAGCACATTTTTTGTCCATTAATATAACATCAAATTGATCAGAAATACAGTCTAGACACTGTTAATGTTGTGAATGGCTATTGTAGTTGGAAAAGGCTGATTTGTTTTGAATATCTACAGAGGCCCATTATCAGCAAGTTTATCGCAGTTTATTCCTGTTCTGGGAAATGAAGGTTATTCCATGCGAGAAATAGCCAAGAAACTGATGATCTCATACAACGCTGTGTACTTCTCCCTTCACAGAACAGCACAAACTGGCTCTAACCAGAATATAAAGAGGAGTGGGAGTTCCCGGTGCACAACTAAGCAAGAGAACATGTATATTAGAGTGTCTAGTTTGAGAAACAGATGCCTCACAAGTCCTCAACTGGCAGCTTCATTAAATAGTACCCGCAAAACACCAGTCTCAACGTTAACAGTGAAGAGGCGACTCCGGGATGCTGGCCTTCTTACAGTAATGGCTAAAAACTGCAGGGAGAATGGAGAAGTGCCGGTACCGAGTCAATGTGTGGGGGTACAGGTTAGTCGAGGTAACTTGTAAAGTGACTATGCATAGATAATAAACAGCGAGTAGCTGCGGTGTAAAAACAAAGGGGGGGTCAATGTAAATAGTCCGGGTGGCCATTTGATTAATTGTTCAGCTTGGGGGTAGAAGCTGTTAAGGAGCCTTTTGGTCCTAGACTAGGCTGTCTCATCGTTGTCGGTGATCAGGCCTACCACTGTTGTGTCGTCAGCAAACTTAATGATGGTGTTGGAGTCGTGCTTGGCCATGCAGTCGTGGGGGAACAAGGAATACAGGGGGGACTAAGCACGCACCCCTGAGGGGCGCATGAGGACTGCAGATGTGGCCAGGGCAATAAATTGCAATGTCTACTGGCAACAACAACACATGATTCCATTTCTATTAGTCACGTCTGTGGAACTTGTTCAGTTTGTCTCAGTTGTTGAATCTTGTTATGTTCATAAAAATATTTACATGTTAATTTGCTGAAAATAAACGCGGTTGACAGTGAGGATGTTTCTTTTTTTGCTGAGTTTACAAGCGTTGCAGGGCAATTACTAATTTGCTTCCCATACCTCCTATTCGATGTAGAGGATGTGTGGTCCAAATCTGCGTTTAAGGATTTCAAACATCTGTCTGAAAGGGTCTCTTTTCCAAGGTTAAAAGGATAAACATTCACACGCAACATCAAGGGCCAGAAAAGGTTGAATAAATTGGCCATGCTGTTAATCCAGCATGTCTTCTACCGCGTTCAAAACAACTGGAAATTCGGGAACTGGGACATCTCAGACTTCAGTGAGTTCAAGACAACTGGGAACTCTGGGAAAAGAAATTAGCTCAGACTGAGAAAATACGTTTTGAACGGTCATCCGACTCTGAATTCAAAGTCGGGAACTCCGGCCTCTTTCTAGAACTCTGATCTGAAGATCACTGACATCATGATTCGACCTTGTTTTATTCGGAGTTCCCAGTTGTCTTGAAAGACCCATAAATCCTGAGAATGACAGACTTTGATGATAAAGTTTGATGACAAAAGTTGCCCACAAGAACGTCCGCCGCGCCACCTTCCTGTTCAAGTGAGTTTTGCTTACTTTGTGTATTACAATTAGCTCGTGCTTTTCTTCACTAGGATGAGATGCTATATAATGTTGTTGGGTCTGTAACCATGTTTGCCAGTCTCTTCCCATTCAAATATTTGTTTTCAACAACAAGTTCCAGTTGATATTGCAAGGGTTGTTTTGTTTGTGCAATGCGCTGTCTGTGCGTCGGTATAATGTATAAAAAATTGGATACTCATGATTGTATTTTCCTTCCTTTTTAGGCCATATAGGCCTAACAAAATACTTCAAATTGTAGGCTAACCGAGTCTCTCTCCCTCTCTCTCTGTGGTGACTTAAAGAAGAGTAAGGTTAAGGCCTCAACATCTTGCTGAATTTATCTGAACTAACATCTATCTGAATTTCTGTCTGAGTCCATTTTGAAAGTGCTGAACGAGTAGGCCTGCCTCGTCGCAGCTCGTTTGTTTGCACTTGCTTATACTTAGAGCTAAGTGTTAATGATATAAGATTAAACAGTCAGAACTTATTTTGGTGTTCGTTATTATTGAAGGAGAATGCGGTTCTTATCGACTTACACAAATCCACAAGGAGCCAGTAGTAACCACGTTTGTTTAAGTCAGCCATATCAGCTATGGTTTTTAAAAAGGCAGGAAATGAGGTTGAATGAACTGTTTCGCTGTCAGACAAGACTGATAGCCAGGTGTAACAGTGGTAAGGATTCACTCCATGGTGCTGAAAGGGAAGCTCTGCTAACAGAACAACTTTAAGTAGGCCATAACAGCTTGTGGTTACTGTTTGTCACCGTTATAGTGCAATTAATATATTGTTTAGTTTTGTGCTTTGCTGGCACATTCGCAAAAAACATTTTTTTTGCCCCACCAAGGTTTACATGCTAAAAATCGCAACTGGTTGTTGCAGACACGATAAAGCTGAGTGACGTTTAATCATGCAACCCACATCTTTAAGCACCTTGGCCATTGAGCAAGTAGACTAATGTTGATGACAAATTGGTAAGCCTCATTTATTTATTCCAAGACCCATTTTCAAAACCTATAATTATTGGAGCAAAGGGCGATCTGGTGGTACACCTCTGTTACGGGTACCTCTGTTACATAAAGAGATTGAAAATAATTACTGCGTCTAGCTTTCGGAATATTTAGGAAGTCTACTTTTTTGTTGTTGCTTAAACGCAAGCATCAACCATGATGATCGAGGGCCATTTTCAAGACAAGACATTTTACATGATATAAACAAATGTTACATTGTGGTCTCTCATGTAGTCACTGGGAACCGTGTGTTGTACGCCACACTGCGCTCTCCCTCATCCCTCTGAAATGAAACACACAACTGGTTTAATGGGCCTGTATTACATAGCTTCCGTAGTTAATTCATTCATTAATCCACTAGTCAAACAAGTGTGAATAGCAGTATTGCCAGTGCACTCACTCTGTGGATGATGTCTTGGGCAGTGTGAGACATGAGGAAGCGGTCGCACCAGGAAGGGCAGCGATTGTTCATTTACTGGGTTGGTTTACTGTAGTCCTCAATGTAGGGGTAACTGACACACAGACACACAAAGACAGTCAGCAGTAAAACCAGTAACACTCCTCAAGCAGTTGTAATAGTGACAGGGCTGCTAGGGATTATGCTTACCTGGGTGGAAACAGGATGTCATGCTCAGGCATGAGCGATCTCTCCCTGATGAGACCATTCATCTTCACTGCCAGAGTGATCCTCACAATCCTCGCAGGTACAGGTTTTATAAACATATCATTTTAAATAGAGAATGTACCTGTAACCCCCCCAACAAAATTAATATTAAAAATATATAAATGTGGTAAAAAAAAAAAGTTGTAATTGGCAAATCTCTTCCCATTCTCTGCAACTGCGCACGTGTCAGTTTTAGTGAAAAAAAGGGGAGAAACATCACATGACTCACCAATCAGGACAAGGTTTTGCACCTCAAAAAAAAGGGTTAAAAGGACAAGTTAAAATAGGATTTTATTTGCTGTACAAACACATTAATAGACGTGGTGCCATTTCAATTGGATCTTCTTACACTAATGTCAGGCAACCATGGGCAGCTGAGTAGCACGCCTCTTGGGGAATCCAGTCTTAGTGAGACCTGATGCGGAGAAAAAATGTGAAAGATCATCAGCCTAGCTAGTGCAGACCTAGCTCTTACCAAGCAGGTTAGTAGGAATTAACACATATTGAAGATCAGACTATCTCAGAGAAAAACCCCCACAAAATAACACAATTTACTGCCAATGACTTTGGGTTTAAGGAGGGGTTGTTCTGCTCCCTCCTTTCCTGGGATTTGGCTGATTAAATCACTGGTACCTGAGTGGGTGGCCATGGACAGCTGTAAGGCTATGCATTAGGTCATTGACATGTTTCAGGAACTGTAAAGACAGAGAGAAATCATGATTAAGGATTTAGCTCATGAATCTACATACTAAAGAAGACCTTCACTAAATTAGTCAATCTACTAGCCAGGCTAGTCTATGTTGCCCTTCAGCAATCTGGCAGGCAGATGGAGAGAGCAACATTTTGTAGACAGCAAAACATGGGCTATGCATTTCTAAGTCAGCAGACTAACCTTAGATAGCTACCTACCCATTCCCTTTGTGCTGCCCTCCTTCCTTCCATCAACCCAAGCTAACCTTAGATAGCTACCTACCCATTCCCTTTGTGCTGCCCTCCTTCCTTCCATCAACCCAAGCTAATCTTAGATGGTTCCTGCAAAAAAAGTGAATCAAGAACTGGAAAAAGCGGTTGAGAATTACTCTCTTTCTCAAAAATGCATTAAAAACAATTTTCCTCAATGACCTACTTCATAATATATATACACACACACTATATATACACAGGGTTGGGAGGTAACGGATTAAGGAGGGGTTGCATGTAAGGGATTACAAAAAAAATGTTAACTGTAATCCGCTATGTTACCAGCAAAAATATTGTAATTATAATTACGAAACGCCATCTTGTTCTCATCGACTTGCATACAAATGCGAGCTAGCTAGCTAGCTACTTAGCTTGGCCACACTCATGTAAATGGAAAAATCTCACTTGTTTTACACTCGGGCAAAACAATTAAATTATACATTCAAATTAACAGGATGCCAGGATGCACTGGGACTGTAGACTAGACAGTGAAGACAAACGCGCACACACACACACCACTCCTCCAGTACATCCGTCATACACATAAATACATGCTGTTAGACACGTTTATCAGTTTAGCAGTTTATCCATGACAGGGACAAACTCCACACACAAATCAAATAAACCAGACACACTCCCCCAAGACAACAACATATAAACAGAGAGGAGTGAGTGTGACACTGCACATGACAAATACGTCCAGACACACACACACACACAGAAGACACAAACACTGCAATGTGATTCTGTCCCGATGAAAATCTACCGAATTAAATCTGTGGTAAAAGGCCATGTCAGGAGAGAACTAATGGGATTACCTGTGGTGGAGGAAGATGAACTGGGAGGAAAGAGCGATTGGTTTATATAATGCATTAGGTTTAGACCAGGACCCAAGTCCCAAGTGCACCCTATTCCCTATATAGTGCACTACTTTTGACCAGGGCCGATAGGGAATCCCACAGGGCTCTGGTCAAAAGTAGTGCACTACATAGGAAATAGGGTGCCTTTTTGGGACGCAGACACATGCCCTAATGCAGCCACAGCCATCATGAACTCCCTGGATGGGGTTCATCATCCAATAAAGACACAGTCAGACCAGAATCCGTCGGCTGCACCCCTGTACCAAACACACACGAACACCTGATAATCTACATACTACAGTATATACATCATGTAATAAATTACTGATAAAACGTTCATTCACAAGTCCACCCACACAGACATAGGCCTAAGTATCGCTATATTTTATACAGTAGGCTTTGTAATAAATGGCTGATAAACATCATATATGTCATCCTGTCCCTAACATCCACTCACACAGACTCTGGGCTTGTGTCCCAGTACTTTATGTCTGATAACACTAAAACAAGTGGCAGCTGAAATGCCACCAAATTTAAGAAGAAATTAACATGATAGAAAAATACCCATCAAAATACATCAGTTTAAGCTAGAGATATCTGTTTGACCACTATATGGAAAGATTAGACTCTCACAAACACGATGGTGTTTTTTGAGAGACCTCCCACAAGTGTCACAGGATTTGTCTGAAGGTAACCCATAAAAATGAATGGAAGTATGGAGATAGTTTTGTGCCACAAAAGGGGTTAAACATGTGTCCAATAAATGTCAATATTTCCTGAGCTTTCTTATATCTCCTAGATATAGGACAGACACTTCAAAACCTTATTCCTTATGATTTATTTTTTAACTGTCCTTTTTGCCATTTATGAATGTGTTATTCAGTGTGTCTCTGTGATAGTAGTAAATGCCAAATTCAATATTTTTGAGGGATACATACAGGGGTCCTAAAACAAACCAAAAAATAGCTTAATGATCCATGGTATGACCATCTTAAAACAATTCCCAAAGGTGTAGACTTTTACAGGTTAAGGAGACGAAACCTTAAAGGGTAGGAAGCATGCGTTTTTACTCACCAAAGTAACAAATCGGTGTGGTCAAAGACTTAGTGACTTAGTTGTAGTCATGATCTTTATGAACTTATTTCCAGATATCTTCGTAACTACCCACAATGCACTATTTCTCAATGTCACATGGAGAACCGGTGCTACCTAGCTAGTTCCAGCTGGCTAAAGTTAGCTACTAAACATGCTAGCATGTAATTACATTCCAAACCAAGTGTTGGCGCTGGTGAGCTACTATGTGCATCCACGAAGAAGAAACCATATAAATCCATGCAAAGAAACTGCATCTTCTCTTCTCCTATGCGTTTGGTAGTGGCAGACGAGCGAGCAAGTGTTTCCGTTGTTCGTAGCTATTGCAGTAATACCCACAAGGACGGGGTTACAACTCATTTCTGACCCCCAAAAAAACGAGAAGTGAGCTTTGAAGTGTGACGGGTTTGTCTGGTTGAAGCGAGCGTATTGGAGTAAGGGAACCGTCTAATGTATGCGGTGCTCATTTGACCTCGGAGGACTTCGATGGCTTAGTATAATAACAAGTGGAAGGCAGGATTCAGGAATGAGAATCTGACTGAAACCAGGTGCTGTGCTGAGTGTGTGAAGCCTGCAACCTCTATTTCCTACCAACCTACCAGTACATCGCGAGTGTCAGGTATGGAGAAAAACCGGGCAAATTCTATGTCAATTTACCTCACTTTATCGCTGCTTGATTAGTTGACTCTCCCTTAGCGGGTGAAACGGCCTCTCCCTCTGAAGGCCTCCCTTTGACTTTTCTTTCGTAGCTAACTCAGCCGTCAATCGGTAAGTCTCCGCTCTCTTACTTTACATCTGCAGGCTATTTTTGTTGTTGTGTTCTGTGGGTTCCTGCCTGTGCTAGACTAGTTGTTCTCTGGCTTACTACTTAGCTATGTCGACCGTGGTGCTTGGCTAGGTAGGCTAGGTAGCTGGCTAGGCTAGCTAGCAGGCTAAAATAGCTAACTTTAGCTGGCTGGTTTGCTGGCTAACATAACTGCATATACCAGTAACATTATTTGATAACTGGTTAGATAGCATTATGTATTTCCAAAGCTTTCATTTACTTTAAAGTAGCTGTATGCTAGATGTTGATAGAAAGCAACTGGCTGACTAACGCAGTGCTAATATAACGTTAGCAGGCTGATGGGGATAACGTTGGCAGGCTAGTTGGCTAGCAACCTTGCAAGCTGATTTGTAACATTACATTCCTAAAGTATTTGCTTGCAAGTTGGCTGAAAATGTAATTGAAACCAGTAGTGCAAACGATTTGGTTTAATTTGAAATTATACATCTGAAGTTGTTTCTATTGGAGTTTACATTATAGTGAATAGGCTGGCTTGCTGGGTCCTCCATATTACATCACATCCCCCAAAAAACATTTTCAGATATGACTTTTGCATTCTTCAGAATTCTGGTCGGTTTTATGTAATAACTCAAAAAAATAGAAAAGTGAGGTAACTTTGCCTTGTTACTTTTGATGCGTATACCACAGGAGGTTGGTGGCCCCTTATTTGGGGAGGATGGGCTTGTGGTAATGGCTGGAGCGTAAGTAAGTGGATTGGTATCAAATGATGCCATTCCATTTGCTCCGGTCCAGCCATTATTATGACCAGTCCTTCCCTCAGCAGCCTCTACTTGTGTATACAAATGCAAATCCATATCTTACATGTGGTTACGTTTATGTTCCCTACCCATTAATTTGCTGTAATATTGAAACATGGCTGCATGATAATCTACTGAATGACACCTTACAACTGTTCAGTGAACAGCCTTCACAGCTACTGTCAGATATGACAGATACCATATGCACAATCTACACCAGCGCAAGGGTCTTCCTGGGGTCTTCCTGCAGGGAGCGGCAAACAGGGTCTTCCTGAGGCATTAATCTACACTGAGTATACAAATCATTAAGAACACCTTCCTAATATTGCGTTTCACCCTTTTCCCTCAGAACAGCCTCAATTCTTCGGGGCATGGGGCTCTAAAATGTGTTGAAAGCATTCCACAGGGATGCTAGCACATGTTGACTCAAATGCTTCCCATAGTTGTGCCAAGTTGGCTGGATGTCCATTGGGTGGTGGACCATTCTTGAACACACTGGGAACTGTTGAGCGTCAAAAACCCAGCAGCGTTGTAGTTTTTGACACACTGAAACCGGTGCTCCTGGCACATACTACCATACCCCGTTCAAAGGCACTTAAATATTTTTCCTTGCACATTCACCCTCTGAATGGTACACATACACAATCCATGGGTGCAGTCCAAACACTTAAAAGGCACACTCTCGTCCACTTACCCTCACCTTATGCCCTTGGTGGAATCCCCGTCGCCATCTTCCAGTGCGGTCCAAATGATTAGCCAAACAAGGGAAGTTTGCAACGCAAGCCCCTGAACCTTCGTTGTTAGTTGGCTTTGCAAGTGTACAATTATGTTCACACCGGGGCCTGAAACTCCCCATAATTCAATTTGCAACGATTGTACATCCTCTAAGAAAAGTCCGCAAAAACGTAAAAACAACATCAATGGAGAAGTCAATATACAAGTGTAAGTAAAAACGAATGCAAATAAGTTAGAAATTGTGCTACTATTGCACATTATGTTTTTGTTTGGTTATCTTTTGGAAATTGTAGAAATAAAACATTTTCCTTCTTCAGCTAATTAATTTATTAATAACAGTAGGTGTATATTAATAATTACATATTTAATATAAGTAGACTGACTGTAGCGCATATAAAGCACCCTGAAAACACAATCATCGCGGGATGAACGAGTGACGAATTTCCAGCCAAGGGTGGTCCATTTAAAAAAAAAAATTCCTTCCTCCCTCTCCCCTTGCCCTGCAAGTGTATACTCGTCAGAAGTGTCCACTTCATTTGAGGGCTGAGGGGATAGGGTATGTCTTAAGTGTTTGGACCGTATCCTATGTCCAAAAACCATCTTTAACCGGTCTCTGTTCACCCATTTTGAACGTTAAATTGTTTTTGTGCATCTCTGAGTGATTAATCCCAAGTGATTTTAAATGTTTTCATGTGTACCTGAGTTATTGGCATTCAAGCAGGCAGAAATCTGGACAATTTAACGTAGCACCGTGATAAAATCGCTCTCACTACACTGGAAGTTAATAGGAATACGACTTTTAAATCACGAAAGCGTCTATCACACATGTCAGATTTAAATACTGGCCGATGCCATAACTCCAATGAGCCATTGATAATATTTTTACGGTATTACCTCAAGAAATGTGTAATTTAAGAGGGTCTAGCACATTTTTCCTATTTGTCTGCCTCTTTAGTCCAAGGTGCATTGCATGGTGCCGTTGCCAGCGATATTATAGAAAGGGAATAGGAATCCAATGAATTAATGAACGTATAATGCCCGAAACAGCAGACTGTCGACCAATCGCGTTCACGTTGTCATGCGGTTGCTAAGCTAATCGTCATGCACTCTTCTCAAAGTCCGTATATATGTCGAGAAACGTGCCTATTTCCCTCGAAATTACGTAATGTCACGATTCCATAGCTATACGATATTACAGATACCAAGTTAAGTATCTCACGTCACTGATTTGTTTTTTTATATTGTACTTCTTGTCAACAACGTTTTGTGCTGATTTTGGGTTTTTGAGCAAGCGCCCAATAGACTCCCATTCCCTCCTTGAGGCCCATTGCCGTAGCATGGGCAACGTTCCCCATCTCCTCAAAAGTATATCTTCCGTTGCGAATGTTAGACTCGGTTGTAGATTGTAGACTCCTAAATTGATAGTGCAGCTTGTTTAGGTGATTTTACACATAACTACAGCTAACTACAGCTCCCGAGTCTAAGGCACTGCATCTCAGTGCTGGAGGCGTCACTACAGACCCTGGTTTGATTCCAGGCTGTATCACAACCGGCTGTGATTGGGAGTCCCATAGGGCGACGCACAATTGGCCCAGCATCATCCGGGTAAAGGTTTGGCTGGGGTAGGCCGACATTTTAAATAAGAATTTGTTCTTAACTGACTTGCCTAGTTAAATAAAAATAAACTAAAAACATGCTGATATTGTGTTTGGTATTATTGTGTGTAGCTGCGTTTACTACCTACCTAGGTAGCCAGCCAGCCCATAGAGAGAGCATTGCATTGTAGATTTTGTGGTCGACTTGAGCTGCAACAGATTTACACAACGATTTTCCATGTTTCCACCAACCTTATAACGGCAAAATGAAACATTTGTTCACAAAAAATATTGTTCTCACATATTAGTGTAATTTAACACTGTAAATGAAAGGAATGAGTGACTCATAGGTTTCACCTGGGCTGCGTTTCAAACTCAAAGTAGACAGCCCTCAGCCC